>NC_025995.2:101879195-102042161 GCF_000442705.2 Elaeis guineensis | reverse complement strand
GTAAGAGTGTGTCGGATTATATTTTTATCCTAAATGATGAAGTAATCTGTTGGAAAAATTTCAAGCAGAATACTGTGACAGACTCTATTTGCGAAGTAGAGTATATCGCAGCATCCAATACTGCGAAGGAAGCTATATGGTTGCGAAAGTTCATCGACGAGCTCAGAATGGTACCCTCTGTTGATGGCCCTATCTTGTTATACTGCTATAATACTGAAGCCATTGCTCAAGCCAAGGAGCTGAGATTCCATCAGTGCACCAAACATATTCTGCGTCGTTATCACCTTATCTAAAAAATGGTGGATCGAGATGATGTCGACCTTCAGAAGATCGATGGAAGGAATAACCTGACCGACCCATTTACTAAAACTCTCGAAATCAAGGAGTTTGATGACCACAAATCAAAGATGGGTATACGATACTGTACCGATTGACTTTAGTCCAAGTGAAAATTATTGAAAAATGTGTCTCAAAGCTAATCGTTAGACGATTGTGCTCATCTTGTAAACTGTATATAATTTTTTATTAATAAAAATTATTTGATATTTTCATTATAAATTGACCATCTTTGAACTCCTGTGTTGTAATGAAGTCTTTAGAACTATATATATATATTAATCGACAAAGAAGAATTTATCATTAAATCTTTAAAATTATTCATGGTCAAATAATATGTTATTTCTAGGATGATAGCGATATCAAGTATAGGTCATTGTGTGCCACATGAGTTAGTTGTTCTCTTAACCAAAGAGTGTGGAGATACTGTTATGGCATGCAGATGGAATGTAGGAGTATATTCACATCGAACGTAACCATATGCCGAGCACTCTACTGTCAAGAGTAGCTTGTGAAGGGTATGGATATAAGTGTCTCTCCAATCTGAGACCACCATGATGACTTGTAAGTAACTCACTGTACTTTAATATCGGACTATCTGAGTTTCTAACTTAGCGACAGAAGGATATTAGGTACAGTCAAATACTTATCAAGTCGGTGTGTGAGTCAAGATGGAATTGACCTCTCTGAATTGGTAGGAGATATGCATCAGTGTATTTCAATTTAGCAAAATCTTGATCAGGATAATCCATGAGATAGATTTGAAAGGTTGAAATACAATGTGGTCGACTTAATTAGGGTTGACAGTTAAACCCTAAGTCACTTTGAGTATTTGGGTCAAAGAGATGAATTATACGATAACCATACACCAGTAGGCTCTTGAAGGATGCTTTGCAACACTTCGATCCATCTGATCGTCGGGTCATCATTACTAGATAGTTATATCGATTGGTATAGAAAGTTGTTCCTATACTATCGACTTAGGTTCGAATCTATGGAGTCACACGCATTAGAAAATTTGGTTAGATCTGATGGCTGAAGAGTTCAATTAGATTGTGACTCTGGTGAAGAGTCCTACTTGGATCAGGACTCTATGGGAGAGTCCCACTGAGATTGAAACTCTATCATTTATGAAAAATTAATTAGTAATTAGATTATTAATTGATTTAATTTGATTGAGTAAAGAGCTTTGGAATAAGTCTAATTGAATTAGATTCAGTTCGACTCAGATTGGGATTGATATGATCAAATCCGATTACAAGAAAAATTTGATCCTAATTCGATCAGAATTTGGACTCGACTAATTTTTAATTGGATTAAAAATTTGATGAGATATTTAAATTTTTAATTAGATTAGGTTTATTTCTATCAATGGTTTCAATCCAAATTTGAGTTGGATTAGAATTGAATTAGAAATGAAGAGTCCAAGTCAGACTAGGACTCTATCCTTATCTTTTGCGTCACATCTGGATCCATGCCAATTTCTTCATGCCTAATTGGATTTGGGTTGTGATTTTTGGCATCATGATAGAGGATCTAATAAGAGTGGTTGACTATAGCTGATGAGTCATAATATTATCTCTTGTCTAATTCGAATGCGATCCGAATTAGAGATAAGATACAAACTAGGAAAGAGATTTTTTGTATATGGTATATTATTAGAGCTATATTTTTTTTTAATTTTTTTTTAGAAATATTTTAGTATGTGAGACTCTAGATTTCTTCTTCATATCTTAATAATTTTTTTAAAATTTTTGGAGATGCCAAAAAGGGGTTTTGGCATTGATCCATGACATCCTTTCTTGGAAAGTCCTAATTCCTAATCTATAAAAAGGAGACCCCTCTCTTAGACATCCTATAATCAATTTTTTTATATATTTTTTATTTTCAAAGCCTCTTCTCCTCCTCTCTTCCTCCTCCAGATCTCCTATTACTTTGGAGTGTCCAAGATACTTGTAGCAGAAGGAAGAGATCAACTGTTGAAGTTGTTCGTAGACTAGCATCTCCGAGCCCCTGATTTGCATCAGTCTTCACGTGAATTTTCTTATAGAGGCTAGACACTTTGTGTGGCTGCGAGCGATCTGAGGAACACCCTTTCCAACCGTTGAATCAGAGAAGATCAAGATCAAAATTTATTTAGTAACGATCTCTAACTAATTTTGATTCCTATGGTAGATCTAATAGTTAGATCTAGAATTTCAGCATCGATGAGATTGATGTGATTTTTTTCTTTCAGATCTAAAGCACATATTTTTTATATCAAAAATTCTAATGTAGTAGTCTAAGATTAGATCTTATATATATGATTAAGATTAAATTATTTAATCTATTATTTTTACTACATAAAATTTTTAATTACATATACTGCACTACCACAAAATTTCTTCAAGCCCTGACAACGCTTCCTCCAACTAATGTGTCGTCCATTGGAGTCGGGATGGTGAGAGATGAAGGGGCCACGGCAGAACAATCAGTGGCTCCAGTGGGGGTTCAGGCTGAATCAGTAGTCGTGGTCGAACCTGAACAATCTGCTGCTGCACCAGCTATTCCTCCAGTGGAACGGTCTCAGGCGTAGTCAAGCAATGACTTTATGGCGGTCTCAAGTGTGCGACTGCCAACTGGAGATCGAAGGAAGGCACCGACCACTTCTACCGACAATGGGTTACCCGCGGGCCTTCCCACTTTCTTCGACATCAGGATCTCCACCGGTGAGTCGGCTCTGGCCAATCCATTATTGGCTAGACGACTCATCGAAGCTGCTCTTCTTCCGACTGATAGAGAAAACAGGAAGAATCAGATGGTGTCTGAGATATTTTTTTCCTTTTATCTGACGATACTTGGAGTAATTTTTTGACATTCCTTCTTTCTTTCTTTTTTTTTTTTGATCTGAGTTGACTTAATTTTTTTTTAGTGGATGCACGATATGCACGCTTTAGAGAGTGGATATCGAAAGATCGCCGACTTTCATCGATCATGGATGAATAAGGTGGCGGTCGCCAACACTGAAAAGACTATTGCAATCGAACAAGTCCAAACAGTAATTGACGGGAGAAGAAGCTTCATGAAGAGATCTCCCGTATGACAGCCGACCTTCGATCCTCAAAGCCGAGCTTGAGTCAGCTTATCAAAATATCACATCTCTCGAGTCTCGAATTAGAAGCAAGAAGCACTCCATCAGTCGACTCCGAAGAGAGAGAGATAGCTACATTAAAGAGCTAGAAATAGAGCGTAGAAGGCATCGGGCCATCCTAGAGAGGTTGGCACAGGCCAATGCTGAATCAACCTCTGCAAAGGCTAAAGCAGAGTCAGCGAGAAGCGTCCTGAGTCTGGCTATCAAGAACTTCAAGGATTTGAAAGAATTTAAAAAAAAAATTCTTGAAGGTAAATTCACCTCCTATTGTGTCGGATACGAGAACGGTCAAGATGCGATCGAAAAATTAAATCCGAACTTGAACTTGAGCAGCATCGTTCCTCCTAGTTCGAGAGAAGAGGCTGCTGAAGAGGGTGCTGCACCAGCTGAAGGAGATGCACGGACTGCACCAGGTCCTGCTCTAACTGTCGAGTCTGTACCAGAGCAAGGTGATGAAGAAACCGACTGGTGATCGGTGTAACATTTTTCTTTCTCTTTTTTGTAATCAGACAAATCTTGTAATCAGATCTTGGGTCCAATTTTATAACCTTCTCTTCGATGAATAAAAGAAAAATATTTTAAGTACAGACTCTCTTTTTATATTGGTACTTTCAATATTATGGAATCACAGTCGGATAATCGATTACCCATTTGTAAATCAAATGTTCAATAATAATTGTAGTAGCATTTTTCCATTAGTCGAGTGTCAGCTGACATACCTTATATGCTTTTTAGGCATTTAGATAAATGGTGATAAGTCAAATATCTTTTGACTGACCGTAGTCAAATCGGTATGTTTAGATTTTGATAGACAGTGGTAAGTCGAATATTCTTCAACTGACTGTAGTCAAATTGGTGTATTTTCAATTCAACCAAAATCGAATTAGCATAATATTCTGCTTAGTTAAAATTAAGTCAGCATAAGTAGTCATTCGATTAGATCGATTTTTATAGTAAAAAATCAAAATATAGTCGGTATGTCAGTTTTTACAGTGAAAAATCGAGATATAGTCGATAAAGATTGATCGATTATTTATCGACCTAATGACATTTTATAGATGTAGTTGATTGAAGCTCTCACGATTCTGAATTTTAATATTTCATTCTAAATATTGTATATGTGATTAACTTTATTAATAATACACCTTCAAATTATCGATATTCTAAGTCTGAGGAATAGTTATTCCATCAAAAATTTCTAACCGATATGCACCCGATCAAAGTGTCTCAGTTATTCTATAAGGTCCTTCTTAATTTAGAGATAATTTTTTCTGATCCAGAGGCTTTGAAATTTCTGCTTTTCTTAGGATCAGGTCTCCTGTACGGAAGACCTTCAGCTTAACTTTTGCATTATAATATCAGGCTACTCTTTGTCGATATACTGTCATCCGAACTTGAGCATGCTGTCGAACTTTCAAAAGTAAGTCTAAATTGACTCTCTGACATTCTGAATTACTCGGCTCATTATACTATTCCATTCTTGTTGATGGCAATCCGATCTCAAGTGGAATCATCGCCTCTGTTCCATATGCCAGGTTGAATGGTAATCTCCCGTTGGTATGCGAAGAGTTATCCGATATGCTCATAAGATCGGATACAGTTCTTCTACCCAGAAACTTTTATCTTCATTCAGTCTGATCTTAAGATCATGTAAAATTATTCAGTTGGTTACTTTCACCTCACCGCTAGATTGTGGATGGCCGACTGATGTGAGTTTATGCATAATATAAAATTTCACACAAAACTCTTAAAAATTTTGATTGTCGAATTATCGACCATTGTCAGTGATGATGGTGTGTAGTAGACCGAATCTGTATATGATTGACTTCTGAATGAAGTCTTCCATCTTACTTTCGGTAATTTATGTCAAAAGTTCAGCTTCTACCCATTTGGTGAAGTAATCGATGGCAACTACAATGAACTTTCTCTAACCGGATGTCGGAGAAAAAGGATCAAGTATGTCAATTCCCCATTATGCGAAGGGCTATAGTGCAATAATTAATGTCAACTGACTGATCGATTGATGTTGTATATTAGCATACTTCTGGTATGGTTTACATCTTTGGATAAGTTCAGCTATATCTTTCTTCATGGTGGACCAATAATATTCTTATCGTAAAACTTTGTAAGCTAAAGATTTGCCTCCTAAGTGTTTCCACAAATTCCGTCATGAACTTCTCGGAGTGCATAGTCGGCATCTGCTTGTCTCAAACACTTCAGTAAGGAAAGAGAAAATGACCTTCATAGAGTTATCTATTCATTAAGATGTATTGTGAGGCCATTCATCTTAGTCATTTGGCTTTTGAAAGATCTGCAGGTAGAGTTCCATTAGTCAAGTACTGGATGATCAGATCCATCTAGCTTGGCTCATCATTGAGTTATAGTATTTTTTTGATTTTATCAATACTCGATTGCTCGAGACATTCGATGAATGTTCGACCCAATGAGTTGAATGAAGTAGTTGAAAGTCGAAAAAATGCATCAGCTTAAGCATTCTCTGTTTTTGAAATGTGAGAGATCTCAAAATATTTTAAAGTCGATGTAAGATCTTTCACTTCTTGAAGATACTTCATTATAACAGAATTTCAGACTTCAAACTCGTCATTAACTTGCTCGGTAATCAACTGTAAATTGATGAAGACCTTCAAGTTGTCAATATCAAGATCTTTGACAATCTTCGAATCGACTAGAAGAGATTTATACTCGGCTTGATTATTTGAAGCTTTATAATTAAATCGAAGAACATATTCGGTTACAATCCCTTCGGAATTGGTGAAGATGAGGCCAGCTCCACTGCTTTGTACGTTGGATGCTTCATCAATATGTAGCACCCACATCGATGTTAAGTCGAGCTCGAAAGTTTCAACTTACTTTATTTTATTGTTGGATTCATCCTCAGGATTATTGTTAGGTATGATATACTCGACGATGAAATCGACCAAAATTTATACCTTCATTGATGGATGCGGACGATATTGAATATCAAACTCGTTGAGTTTTATTACCTACTTTGTCATTCAACCTAAAGTATCAGGTCGGTATAAAATTACCTTCAACGATGAATCTGTCAAGACAATAATGGGATGTGCTTGAAAGTATGGACGAAGTCGCTGTGATAATATGATTAGAGCGTAGATCATCTTTTTTATCATTGAATATTTTATTTTGATATTATGAAGTACTTTGCTGGTATAGTAAATAGGCTATTGAATTCGATTTTCATCCTCTTGGATGAGTACCAAACTAACTATCTCCGTCGAAGTCGCCAAATAGAGATACAAAGTTTCTCCCACCTTCGATTTTGTAAGTAGTGACAGAGATATCAGATATCATTTTAGATCTTCAAAGAATTGTCAGTACTCGTCTGACCATGAAAAGTCCTTTACTTGTCGCAAGGTCTGGAAGAAGGACAAGCATCTTTCTACTGATTTTGAGATGAATCGACTGAGTACGACGATCTTTTCATTAAATTATTGTATCTCTTTCTTGAAGCTTGGATGCTTCATATTGATGATAGCCTTTCTTTTCTCAAAATTAGCTTCAATTTCTTGTTGTGACACAAGAAATTCGAAGAATTTTTCGAAAGTTACTTCAAATGCACACTTAGTTGGATTTAATTTCATTTGATGTCATCGAAGTATGCTGAAGGCTTCTTCCAAATTCCGAACATGATCAAAAAATCGAGGGTTTTTCACTGGTATATCATCAACGTAGACTTTCATATTTTGTCCAATTTGTATTTTGAATATTTTGTTGACTAGCCGTTGATAAGTAGCTCCGATGTTTTTTAAACCGAATGACATTACTTTATAACAGTTGGTGCCTTTGTTGGTTATGAAGGCTATGTGCTCCTCGTCTTCAGATGCCATCCGAATCTGATTATATCCTACAAAAGCATCCATGAAGCTTAAAAGTCGGTGTCCTAAAGTTGCATCAATTAATTGATCGATCTTCAACAAAGAAAAACTGTTCTTCGAACAAGCTTCATTTAGATTTGTATAGTCGATGTAGATTCTTCATTTTTCATTAATTTTTCTCACCATCACTACATTGGCGAGCCAATCGAGATAATTAGCTTCTCTGATGAAGCCAGTCGCAAGAAGTTTGTCGACTTCTTCATCGATGACTTTCTACCTTTTGAGAGCAAAAATTTTTTTCTTTTATCTCATCGGCCTAACTTTAGGATTAATGTTTAACCAGTGGATTATTACTTCCAGAGGAATTTCTGATATCTCCGTTGCCGACTAAGTAAAAATATTGACGTTTGCTCTTAGTAGATTCATCAGTTGTTGCTGCTTCGAATCAGATAACTGCGATCCAATTCGGATCTTCTTCTTAGGATCTTCTTCTTTCAGCGGGATAGAAATCAGTTGCTCGACAGGTTCATCCCTTTCTTTATTTTCTCTTTGGTCCAACTTCTTAACGGACAAAGAGTCTTCAGATTGATTATTTTGTGTGGAGATCAGGAAGCAATGTCAAGCAAGCTATTGATCTCCACGTATTTCTCCAACTCTATTTTTTGTTGAAAATTGGACCAGTAAATAATATGTTGAAATTACTGCTCTCAAGGCATTAAGTCCAAGTCATCCAAGTATGGTATTGTAAGCCGATGGAGCTCGGACGATAGTGAATGTCAGGAGAATAGTGCTTTGTTATGGATCTGTTCCTGTAATTAGTGGGAGAGTAATTTTTTCTTCTACAGTAACTGCATCTCCAATAAAACCGACTAATGAAGTCAAAACTCTTCTAAGTTGATCAGTCGGTAGTCACATATGAGAAAAAGTCGAGTAAAAAAGAACATGAGTTGAGTTTTCATTATCAATTAATTTTTTTTTTACATCATAATTTACTATCATCATCGAGACAACGACAGCATCATCATGGAAAGTTTATATTCTCTGGACATCATCTTTCGAAAAAGAAACTATATTGTCAGGTCATCGTTTCTTCGTTAACTCTTCTTCAGAAGTTGCCCCCTAGTCCTTCGATCACCCGAAGATCATATTAATTACTCCCACCATTGGTCGATTGTTGATTATTTTCTCAGCTTGTGGCTCGAGCTGTTGGTCGGTGGGAGGTTAAATTGGGCGATCTCGTCGAAATTTTTTGAAGTAGCCTCATCGAATCAGGGCCTCTATTTCATCCCTAAGTTGGATGCACTGTTCGGTATCGTGTCCATGATCATGATAAAATCGACAGTACTTCTTCCTGTCATGGCTCTTCGATGATGCTTTAATTAGCGAAAGGTGTCGAAGATACTCCTCTCTTCGATCTCCATCAAAATCTGCACACGGAGAGCAGAAAGAGGAATATAGGAGTCATACCTACTATAGCTGTTCGGCTTTGGACTCCATCGTCGAGATGAAGCTTACTTATTGGTGATTGACCGACTTGACTTGGTCAGAACTTCACTTTTCTTATGCTTCTTTTTTTGATCTTTTTTTTCTATCTGGCATCGATCAGAAACACCCTAATTTGTGAGAATATACTTGTATGTGCACTCTAAAAGTTCAGCATAGATCTGAAGAAAAGTTTTATCAAGAGAATAAGTGAATCTGGATCCACTCAAATCTCTTTTCATGATCGATATGGCCATATCTTCATTGAGGTCTCTGACCTTAAGTGTGGCCGTGTTGAAGCGAGCCACAAAATCTCTCAACGTCTCTGTCTCGTCTTGTTTGATGGAGAAAAGACTATATGTTGTCCATAGCACTTTTCAGCTAGTGCTGAAATGGGTCACAAAAGAATGTTCGAGCTACTCGAAGGAGTTAATGCTCCCCGACTGCAATCCAGAATATCAGGCCCAAGCAGCTTTCCGAATAGTTGCCAGGAAGTCGATGCATAAGAGGGCATCGGTTGCCTCTTAGATCATCATGAAAGATTTATAGCTCTTCAAATAATCGATTGGATCGGTAGAGCCATCATATGGCTCTATCTGCGGCATCTTGAATCGAAATGAAATCGATTCGTTCAGGATGCACTGAAAAAGAGGTTAGACAGTGTGAAAGTTATAGTCATTAGAAGACTTCCAACCTTCTACTCGAAGTCAGACAAGTTGATGATCGATCTTCTTGAACTTGCACTCGTAGTCGTCGAGTTGCCGTTACTGAAAAAACTCAGGGGTAGAATCTCCTAAAGAGCTTGAAGATGGAGAAGCAGAAGGCGTACGCGGTCTTTTTTTCTTCTTGATACTATGTACATGGGATGGAGAGGGAGAACGCTGCGAAGGATGGATGGCACGATGGGAGTGCCAAGAATGCAGTTGCCCGTCTAGATGAGTGTGTTGAGATGGTCGCCGCTTTGAAGATGAGAAAGATGAACGCCGTGGAGGACGACGGCTGTGCCTAGACGGCACTGAATGAGCCACCGGCTTCTCCACCGACGGTTGCTATTATTGTTGTATTTGTTGCTGTTGGAGGCTGTGGACTGCCTCCATTAATACCTTCATTTGCTGTATTAGGGCAGCAACTTGCGTGTTCGTAGTGACTACAGGATGTGAAGAGCTGGACTCTGTCAGTGGAGGTGGGGGAGGAATATCTTTCCAGTGGGAAGACTACCTCGCCAATCCTGTTGAATGTTGAGCTTTGATTTTCGCCATAGTTACTCGTATTCCTCCTTCCTAGCGTGCCAATCTGTTGCGGCCAATCCCCTGTTGTGTCCGTCGTCGAAGAAGAGCACCTGCAAAAGAAGTCCGCACTGATCGAAATTATGTCCAGCGGGGATCCTCCGATGCTTAAATCAGTAGGAAGTGGTGAACAACAGATAGAAAATTCAACAGTCCAAAATTATCTTATCAAGTGCTGTTCATTTATCTCGTTTTATAAACGAATAGCTGGTAATTGTTTGTAATGGTTAGACACATGGGTCCCACACGTTCCGATATTATGTGATTGTGGGATGGATGGTTATACCCATCACTGATTATGTTTTGGTCATCATGCATTTTCTGCACTGACAGTTTTAGATAAACCGACTATATGTCGGTAACAATAGTATGTCGATCATATGTCGGTAATCGAGGAGATCCGAATAAGCATCGGTCGATAACTCTGATATGCCGATGGTCATCGATCTAAGATTAGCGGAGTTATCGTGGCTAAGTCTGTTGATGGTTGGGGATAACCGACTGTATGTCGGCCAAGTGATTGTTAGTCGGTATTTTATGTCCATGAAGTCAATTTAGAGTCAGAATCGGAGATCGATTGAATTATCTCAATGCACACTTTTTTTTTTTCTTTTGTGTCCATCTAAAGTTGTAGAAAGCTGTATATCGTTAATAAGCCCTATCCTTAGTATTTGTTTCCTCTAGATTTATTAGTCAATTGCCCCCATTTTCACGCCTCCTCATCTTTGCAGCCATGCATGGCTATTTTCCACATTTATCCAGGTATATCCATCAGCATTGGCTAAGAAAAACCGTAATTTTTGAATCGGATCATCGTGGACCGGAGCTCATGCCATTTCCATCAAATTAAACAGTACCTTTCTCTCTCTGATTAATAGTATTTTCAGCCTCCAAATCTGACCGTCAAGACTGCATAGGCCAAGCGACATATATTCTCAAAGTGCAGGACACGCATAGAGCACACGGTGTGTGTGTGTACATCATTTTGGTCCGCTATGCACATAGATTCCCGCATTTTTGCATCTTCACGAAGTTCATGCAGGTTTACCATACGTGCGCATTCGTAACTTATTGTTATATTGAGTACATGATGACAAATTTTGGGGTGCACTTCATCATAGGATGATACATACATGATACATCTAAAGTAGGCAATACATGCCTATTGGTCCCACATGGTGTGCAGTTTCTAGTCTTTTTGATATGCACATTTTGTCTATTGACGACAAATTGAACACATACGAATACACACATGTGGGCCTGATTATGCCTGAATATCTTGTTCAAGATATGAAATCGAAGAGCCATGCGCTCCCATTAAGATGTAAGAATAGAGCTAGCTCTATGTTCGTCGAGTCTCCTTCACTTGGGATGAGTTAATGGAAGAGTCAGGTCGGTTTGGCAAATGCTGTCACGAGAAGGAGAAGCTCATGGGAAAATTTACGCCCCATAAGATGTGAGCCTAATTGTCCATTTCCCAAATTCTTTGCGCGACAGGATGGTACCAAGCGACCTTCTCAACATATAGCCTAGCCTAGCGACTTACACAGAAACGCGGAACAACACTTATCCAGTATTTTTTTAAAATTATTTATTTAATAAAAATAATATTCAGCGTGGAAAATATATTTGATCATTCAACTTATGTTTCTATTATTTTAAATAATTTTTATTATTTTTTTAAACATAAAAATAAAAAATTTTTACTTCTCATATTTTTAAAAATTAATTTTAATCTTTCTTCTTCCCATCTCTCTGACCTTATTGCACCTATCCAACCAAATTAGCTCATCGAGCCTCACCGTTCATCTCTCTGTTCTATGTCGAATTATTTCTCATCTTCGATTGCATTGTCGATCTTATCTGTACTTTTTTTCTCCTGTAACTTCTTTGATTGCCTCTTTGTGCCTCATCACTCCTCCCTCTCCTTTATCATAGATTCTCGTCGAAAAAGAATAAAAAAAATAATCAACTAATTATAAATTTTTAAAAATAAAAATAAAAATTATTTGGTATCTATTTTTTTAGTTTTTTGAACGCACGCGAGGTTCTCACTTGAGGTTTTGTCAAGATGAGCCGACCTGCTCCAATCTACCCGGATCCGCCCCGATCCATCTCTAAACAGGGCGGGATGGACTAATCCATTTAATTGACGGGATTAAAAAACTCCAATTCGATCCGACCCGTCATAGATTGCAAGTTAAACGGACCAACCCATCTCCCATTCAGAAAAAAAAAAAAATTATTAACCCCTCTTCTCTCCGCAACTCCTTCACGATCTCTGAAGAGTTGATAATTTTTTACTAAACAAAATATGTGGATAACTAGATAAAGATCAAAATCTCAAAAAAATTTGATAATATTTTTTTATCAAATAAAATAGATGCATCAGTCCGCTCCGATCCATCCCCATCCATCAATCCAAATGCGATGGATTATTTGATCTATTTTTAAATAAATTATTAAAATATAAATCTAATCCATCTCATTTATATTGTCGGATGGATCAATGTGGTGGAACCAATCCAAATTGACAGCCCTACTTTTACCACGTTATAACGGTTCTCTGATATTTGGACGTCCAGGCTCCTGAGATATTTTGGCGGGCTAGATATGCCCTAGTGCTCTGTATATATGTGTGTTCTCGTTATCCGCAAAAAGAAACCCGCTTTGCGGCTGCGAGCCCCCGGACCAGAAGTCGAACGGCAATGGCTCTCCTCTTCTTCCCTCTCCCCTCCTCCACTGTCTTCATCCCTCTCAGAAGAAACTCCGAACCCTCCTCTCTCCACTCCATCTCCTTTCCCATCTCCATCTCTAGAAACCCTAGTGCTGCCTCTTCTCGAAAGCCGCTCCTTTCCGCTCGCGCGGCGATGCGGCTCGCCGAGGAGACGAGCAGGGCTGATGCCGCCTCCACCCTCGATATCTCGAAGCTCGGCATCTCTGAACAGATCGTCTCCGCTCTCTCTCGTCGGGGAATTACCGAGCTCTTTCCCATTCAGGTAAACGTCATCCGTTTCTCATGGCAAAAAGTTATCTTTTTGATTGAATTTAATGTGTTTGGATTTTAGCTTTTCGTTAAAAGGGTATATCTTTGTTTTCGTTGTGGTGTAGAAGTGGTGGTTTTTTGTCCTAGGCTTCAAAATAGCTTCAATTATATGGAGAGAAAGAAGAGGATATGTGAGTTAGAAAGCGAAGACCATTAGAAGTTAAATGGAGATTTCTTCTTTTTTATCTCCTAAATTTTACATGTAAAATTCCTTTTCGTTTTTTTTTTGCCGTCACAAATAACTTTAATTGAAGGGAAGCTGACTGTACCGTTGGTGAGCATTGTATTAAATAGTTTAACTAGGTCCTGCATGTGATAGGAGCATCTTAGACATTGTTCCATGTAATGCCTTCAATCCATCAGGAACTAATATTTAAATGAAACAGGATTCTAGTTCAGTGAAAATGAAGTTTAGTATGTTCTGGGAAGCTTTTAAATTTCCATTCTTCAAGATACATTTTTCTTCTGCAGTATAATGAAAATCCATTTTAGCAATGTACTCAGAATGCCTCAAAGATCGCATTATATCAACATTGGAACATGGGTGATGGTTACAAATATGTGTCAGTCACTAGTTTGCTAATAACATGGGTTCTAGGGCCTAGATTTGGTAGCTGGTTGTTTAAAGAAGTTTTTGGGTGCATTGGAGATGGAGAGTAGTTTGAGCCTGGAAGGGTTACTTTTGGAGGTTATTTTTTGTGGTGGTCTTTCTCTTTAGCTAATGTACTTGTGTTGGACTATGTATAGTGGTGCCAGTGGTTGTTCAGTGGCTGGATGCAATGAGTAGAGGTCCAATATTGATGTTTGAGTTTCATAGAAATCTTAGGATGTTAACTTGTAAAAGTATATTAGGTCATTACACTGCTTCAATTTTCCCAATAAATTAGAGAGCTTGTGAATCATGGTGGTAGGACTTGTTTGCTCTCTTGAGAGTTCCTTCAACGTGTTGTCTTTCTTGCTTGTTCTTATAAGACCTGACTCTTATCTTAAGTCCAAGCTGTGGGATCTTATTGGATTGTCTAAGGTCACGGGTAGTAGGATAATAATAGACAAAAATATATTGCACAGGTGATAATCTTGCATGTTCAGATATTTCATGAAGCAATGCATCTGTCTTTGTTTTAGCTTTCTAAATATGTGAAACAATCTTCTCTCTGTTAAATGAATTTACTGATATAAGTAAAATGCTGCTCCTGAATGTAGAGAGCTGTCTTGGAGCCAGCTATGGAAGGTCGAGATATGGTTGGAAGAGCTATTACTGGTTCAGGGAAAACCTTAGCCTTCGGCATTCCCATATTGGATAATATTATTCGACATCAGAGTCAACACAGGTTCATTTCTATCATAATTATTACTTTGCTTTTGCTCAAAGACATCAAATTTCATATGCATGTGTTTTTGCTTCTCAGTGAGCAACATGGCATGAGCAAATTGATTTTGAGTTCCCTTATCAAGGATTTTGAAATAGGACCACGAGATTTGCTGTGCAGGTGTATGTGATTTAGCACACTAAATGGGCATTTTTTAATTTAATCATGAGATATGTAGGATTATACATCCCAAGAATATGGTGTATTGAAGTACAAAACATTTGATTTATAAATCTAAGTCATGAAATTGAATATTGAAAACTGCACAAAAATATGATGCATAACCAAATTGAATTTTTATTAAGAGGATTTGTTTAGAGGATTTCTTGGAAAATTTAAAGGTCAGAGACAAACATGTCAAAAAACTTGGTGTATATTAAAGAAAGAGTTTTCCCTTTTCAAGGGATCCTGGAAAAAGTGAAGCCAATGATGAAAGAAAAGCTGTCACCAATGCAAGATTAACCTCTGTCAAACTGTTTGAGATCTCTGTCTTCTTATACTCCTACATCAATCTGGGTTTAGAGTTTCATCTCTTAGATTATCCTCCATTTTTGCCAACATGATCCTCACCAAAATTCTCTGCTCAGGAATTGAGATGCATTAAAAGCTGTTAGAATCTTCATAGTTGTCTATAGTTTCGCTGCTGAAGAATTAAAGACTTAGAAAGTTCAAAGGCAGATCTGTGTCTTTATGATACTCTTTTGGTTCTTAGAAAGGCAAAATGCAGTACCAAAAATAGACTTAAACTCCTAATAGAAAATTAACAAGTAAGCTTTATGTTTGACATCGTTTCTCTTTTCTAACCATCCAACAATATTTATTTATTATAAATGAGTTGTTGACCGTAGGTCATAGATACCTCCAAGTATCATCTGTACTATTTGCAGTTCTTAAGGTTAGCAGCACATATTTGTGTTGTGCTGCAAGTGACAATTAGTAATCTCTTTTGTTCAAAATCTTGGTTTCTGGAGTGGTTTATGGATGGATTACTCATGCAGATCCACTTCTACCTAGTCCTTCCCTCAGTGTGGTTGCTCGCAAGACTTCTCAAGAGCACCATTGGTATAACACTTTCACACCAATTTGGAAATCACATGTTTCAAATCATCAATGCTGATGCAAGTAACTTCAGGAAAACCAGAGCAAGTGTGGAAAACTTAAACAGCGCATGTTCATGTTTGAAACCTAGCCTCAAGCAAGGGTAGATGATTATGATAAAGTGATTGGGATATTGACACCTGCATGAAGCTTAAATCTGGTTTCTGGCAGGCTTTGGTCCAACCTATGTCCAAGGCCAGTATATTATTAAAATTTCCCTGCACTAGGGTATGATCCAAGTTAATATCTGCCGAAGTGTTGGATTTAAAGAACAAACTTTTGGCAGTTCTCCCTAGGGAAACAAGAGTTTCAAGAGAGAGCTCTCTCTAAAGTGTAGGACCAGTCAAATAAGGGTTTAGAAAATGCAACTCAATGATAATATCACATGCAAACTGTGATGCATTAAGTTCATCCTTTGGCCTGTGGTTCATCTGAATGTGCACATGCAAGACGCTGATTCTCTGAAGAATTTGTTTTGGGCAAAACTTCCTATGGAGGGGAGTCAAAGTCATAACCCAAAGTTTCCAAATTAGCAACTAACAAGGAGTTAATGCTCCTATGGTGAAAGCCATGCATAACAAATAACAAACATATATAGGTATATATATATATATCTCTTACAACCAATGCCTGTGTGTTTCAGTCATCATACTGTCAGTTTCCAGTGCATAATGATGTACATTTGCATTTCAGCAGATGATGTGGGTGCTTCATTTAAGCTTGTGGTAACAATAGATCCTGAAACATATGAACAGGTTGCTCTTTACGTATATACTTTGTCCGTATTTTGGAGCAAATGGTTATTTATGTCTATTCTTCAAAGCCTATAGTGATTAGGAGGCACTTGTCTGTCTTATGTTTTCCTTTATTCTTTTATGGGATATTAATAAGTTGTTAATATCTAGCCTATAATTTTTGTGAGTTCTTATGGTTCTGCAATTGATTTATGTCATTAGCATTTAGAAAATTCATGATGCTTGCTTGCGGCTGACTTTACGATAAAAATCTTACTGTTTTGGGCCTTTGAATTATAGGAGAAATCAAGTCCCTTCTGCTCTAATATTAGCACCTACACGTGAACTTGCACGTCAGGTGCAACGGGAGTTTAAAGCATCTGCTCCAAGCTTGAGCAGCACATGTCTCTATGGAGGAATACCAATCATGAACCAGGTGCGATCTCTAAGATTTGGCATGGATGTTGTTGTTGGGACACCTGGAAGAATTATCGACTTAGTTCAAAGGGGTGCCTTAGATCTCTCAGAAGTCAAGTTTGTTGTGTTGGATGAGGCTGATCAGATGTTGGCTATTGGATTTCAAGAGGATGTCGAATGCATTTTAAGTTATTTACCTGCAAGGAAGCAATGTATGCTGTTCTCAGCAACAATGCCTTCGTGGGTTAATGTTCTCTCAAGAAAGTACCTGAATGATCCTTTAGTAATTGATCTGGTGTGCTACCCTTTGTGCCTTGTTTCTTTCACTGTCCTTTGACACATAATATGTCTGTTTTATTTATCATGCCAATCAATTATTTCTACACTTCATAAAACAATTTTACATATTCAAGTCTTCTTTGACATGCAGGTTGGTGACTCTGATCAGAAGTTAGCTGAGGGCATTTCTCTCTATTCTATTGCAACAACTGCTCCTAATAAGCATAATCTTCTGCCAACTTTGATCTCTGTAAGTAAAGCTATCTTGTGGAGAGGTACTTGTAAGTGTAGAAAGCAGTGCTCTTACAATTCTCAAAAACTTGCTAAAGGGTGGAGAAAGTAAAAAATTAAGAATTATGTGAAGAACTATATGTATAAGCCTTTTTTTAAAAGAAAGTAAGAAAGATTGGGTGTTTGTACACCATGAAGAAATGGAAAATATTTGAAGGAGGTAAAATATGAATAGGTTGGTTGCACTGTCCATTTCTTTCATCTTACCATTTTCGACTCCACTGTTTGGACTTCATTTGTTTTATATTTTTCCGATACTGGAGCCCTCTGCAGGCCTTCTTTACCAGGCCCTACTTGACTATATTTTATTCCATACATGTATTGTTTCCTTTTCCATGGGGTATTCTCTTTCTCTTAAGAAAAGCTCCTGATTAGCTGATTAATTGTAGTTCCCCTTTCACAAGGGACTTGCTCTCTTTTAAAAAAGAAAAAACTCCTTGATTTATCATTTGCTCCAACTCCCAGGCTTCCTCTTTATCATGACCCTTGGTCTTCACAACCACTGTGTAGCACGTGCAAAAGTCTAGATATCTTATAATTGGGGAAGGTGAAAGGAGGGAGCTATGGGCTTAAATTAAGGTGGGAACATTAAGCTCAGTTGATATGAAGCCTTTTTCCATCATATTTGGGATTGTGGCTACAGGAGCATCTTTAAGTTGAAAAGGCTCCATGGAATGATTGAGTAGATTTTAGGACTTCTTGTTAGCCTAATATCAATCTTTTGGAAGAACTGGAGACAAGTTCCTAGGCTTGGCTAACAACGGCAAGGGAGGCCCTGCCATAAAACCTATATTCCAGTTGGGCAGTAAAGAGATCTTCCTTATTGGTTGCAATTTAAGCTCATGAACCAAAACCCATTTGGATGCCCCTAGACTTGCAACCGGTCTAGATGAAGGGTTAAAATAGCTTTTGATACAGGGAGCTGGGAGTTCATCTAGAAAGACACGACCCACAGGGTCAAATGAAATGAAGTCCCAACACATTGTAGCTGAGTACTTTTACTGATACTCATTATGAATAACAAGATCTACTTGTTTCCTTTGAGTTGTAAATTAGTTGTTTTCTATTATTAAGATATATTATATGTTTTCATTTAGTTATATTATTTGACATGTATAAACTAGTACTTTCTTTCAACTTTTTTTCTGAATTTATAAATCCTTCTTTTTTGATGACTCTCCTTCTTGGTCAGTGACTTTGTTTTACCTTCTTTCTGAGATTAGTGCCAAAATGGTTCCGTTAACCTGATTCTTCTTTAGTTTTTATTTTTCTATTGCTGCCATTTGAATCTACTTTTTAATGTTATAGAGGTATGCACAAGAAGGTAAAAGTATAATTTTTACAAAGACAAAGAAGGATGCTGAATCACTTTCAAGGTCCATGACAAGAATCATTGGAAGCAGAGCATTGCATGGGAACATGCAGCAATTTCAAAGGGATAAAACTCTTGCTGCTTTCCGTGATGGACAGTTTAATGTGCTGGTTGCTACTGATGTTGCTGCACGTGGTCTTGATATCCCAAATGTTGACTTGGTACTGCAGCCTGTGATTTTCAAGCAAAAGATTTTGTTTAAACCTGGTTGTGTTGCCTAGAATGCTAATCCTTAGTCATGTTGTCAGGTTATTCATTTTGAAATGCCAAATACTTCAGAGGTCTTCCTTCATAGATCTGGTCGGACTGGTCGTGCTGGAAAAAAGGGGACTGCAGTTCTTATTTTCACTCGAAGCCAGCAGCAGGCAGTCAGAACTATTGAGCGGGATCTAGGCTGCAAATTTGAACAGGTCTCTGATTACCCTTATGAATCCAGATTATATAATTTAATCATTTTTGTCTACAACATGATATATAAGATGACCTGTTTTATGCTTCTTAAGATTTTCAGTTCAGTAGTTCTGTACTTTTTAAGATTACCTGTTTCTGTTCCACAATCATTCTTCACAGGAAAATCAGCAACCCCGTTGTATACGTACACTTGGTTTTTTTTTTCCTAGGCATTAATGGGTCCCTAGTTCCTTGTGAGCCATCTCAGTGCTGACTGGTTATCATTTTTTTATGAACAGTTGCATGGAATCACCGATGGTGTTGGTAGCAGAATAGAATATTCAGATGGGGAAGGGAGCCTTTATGACAAGCATGATTCAGTAGAGGAGAAGTTTCGGCATCGAGATCATTTTTCTGACCGCCGGTATGGAAAGTATGGAAGATATCAAGTATCCAATCCATCATTTAGAGGTTATGAAGGCTCTAGAAAGAACTATTTTTCTGGTCAGTCTGATTCCCCGCATGCTCGTCAAGCTCAAACCAGAAGAAAGCAATTTCTCGAGTATGATGACTTTCAAAATGACCATGGGAATGGAAGGATCACAGGTCGAGAAAGTTTGCAGTGGCCCTCAAGGACTGCACGTCCAAATGCTTACCATGAGGCAAAATCAAATTCCTCAGGCAGGACCTATAAAGGCTATAATAAGAATAAGAGCAGAAATAAACGACCATTCAAATCTGCAAGCACCAATGAAAATTTTGATCAGATAGTTGATTTGTTCAAGGACCTCTATTAAATGGGATCCAGACTGGTCTCATTTTCTGACAGCTTATAGCCAGGTACGTGATGAACTGTAACAAGGAATTAAAATCTACATTTCAAAGCATCAATATGCATATGAAAAGCTGTCAGTCCTCGTCTTTTCAATTCTATTCATCTTTTGTGAGCTGATTGATTGATTCTCAGGCAGAGTTTTTGTTATTTCCTTTGAGAAATAGGTGGTTATTATTTTCTTTACTATGAAGAGCTTACAGTTGTGCTGTTAAGTTTCTAGATATCTACAGATATCCTCTGACTTGTTTTATATATTTTGAATTTGGCATTCATTCGGTTCTAAATCTTTCCCATGGACCCATAGCCCATAGGCATACAACATTTAGGACATTTAAACCATCCTAAAGAAGTTGGCTGCACCGGTGCTTCTGCCTTAAGATAATGTTCCATTTTCAGGGATTCAAGCGCCATTCGGTTGTCTTTTTGATGTCATTACAAGGTCAAGCAGAAGAGTGATAGCATTGCTGTTCATCTCTGCTGGGATCCGTGTGGTGGCCCCCTTGAAGTCAAGGATTTCCATGCCATCAAGTGTTGCTAGTGCTAGAAGGATATGAAACAAAAAAAATATTTTTTTTTATTTAAAAAAAAAAAGATTGTGGAAGAATGTTCGTGTATATTGAGCAATCTGGAATGATGTTATAGTTACAAAGTGCTTCACATTGCCCATTGCAAATTGGCAGTATTTTTTTTTTTCTTGGTTTTCTTCCAATTTCCCTTTCATTCTTGATTAATCGATTCCTTCTCTAAAGGCAAGGAACCCTATCTGCAAATATTAGTTTGAGTTACTGATGATAGAAATGCGAGTTATGGACCCCAAACAAAAAAGAGAGATGCCAGTCAACTGCCTTTCAAAACCTGAAAGGTCTGTCTATTGCTAATTGCATCAACTTCAATAAACTTCATGTTGCTATCCTGCAATGCCTCACTCTGACACTGTTTATTAGACTAGAATTTTTGTATAGGGTATGGAAATGTCTGACCTGTCCTTTTCTGAAGAAACCCTAGTTTGCATGTATTGCCTGATATCATTGAGGCATGGCTGGTGAAGTGGGATCATTGGATGCTGCTTGTTTTAATCAAAAGTGCTTATTACCATTTTCATTGACATTATCAAGAGCCCACTAACTATAAGTTAGTCAGAGCATTGTTTGACCTGTGGAATTGCTTATTCATTATGGGACTTGCAATGCTGCTGCAAGCATCATCCAGAAGCTCACCAGACTGATCTTGTTCTGTCGTCAGCTAAAGCTGGCCTTGATTGGGCCTTCGTATGGGAAGGGAGATAAAATGGCATAGTTTGTTACAACATTACTCAAAGTTCAAACAAATTCCCCATGCTCATGGCAAGTTTGTGCATATAGGTCAAGAATAGATAACTGCCGATTGCAGACTACCAGCGCAGCAATCATCTTTAGTTTAGCTGAGTCGGCACTTCATGCGCCGGTATTATTTTAAACCATGGCTGGCGCTCTTAGGTCATTGCAATTACCGACAGTAGCTCACATTCTGTTCCGAACGCCTACGACATCTTTGCACCTCCAAGTGGTTCAGATTGTTTAAACTGCCTGCGGGACTCCAGGAACTGATTACCGGATGCTAAAATTTGTTTACAGGATTCTAGATCTTGTAATTCGCTCGTATTTTTTGAGCTGATTGCAGGATTCTGGACCCTGTAACTAGCTCAGATTGTTAGGGATCCTGGATCCCATAATTAGCTCACATAGCTGACAGATCCCATAATCAGTTCGAGCTTGTGATGATCATTGACTTCCTGAACTGGAAAGCTAACGAGATGTGTGGTTGGCGAAGAACGATTCACCTTCTTTCTTGATGTCAACCGTTAGATCATACAATGACCTCTTCAAGATATACGCAGACATTGTGAAAAAGATCAATCATTCCTCAGCACGAAAGGTACAACCCAAATCTGGCAGTGGGGTAGGGCGCTTGGGAGCTAGCCCTCCCTCATGATTAGTTAAAAGCAATCCATAATGTAAGTGGCATATGTGACATCAGTCACCAGACAAGCAAAACTTTATTTAGTCATTAACAATAAATCTGAGAAGGGGGGTTTTCAAAAGATAATCCTCAGTAACTGGAGACTACAATTAAAGCGTATGTACCACAAACATGCATGCACAAGTAGCATATGAATGTAAAATTCAACATGGTGCAGAAAATCTAAGATAGTTAAAAATTTTGTTTTCTGAAACCACAGATATCTATGCACGCAATATGAAGGGGCACGCAGAGGAAAAGGTTTTCCAACATGCAAGGATGAAAATACCATACTTGAGACCCATACTAAAGATGACTTCCATGTGTAGTGGTAACAATAAAACTGGCACAAGTCAATTAACAGGTTGGGTTTGCTGCAGACGGCAGTGGGCCTATGCTTCAAATTTAACTGAAATATCATTAAAAATAACCAAATACTAATATAACAGTGCACCAAAAAAAATGTCATTCATGAGATGTGTACACGTCAAAGAACCTAGAAAAAATGTGTTATATCAAGGGTTTCTTTACGCAGGAATGTTGTTATAGTATAAAAGCTCTCCAAACAAAAGATCAGTATATTGTTTCTCTCAATTTGAACGCAGCTTTGCAGCTAAGGGAGCAAAAATTCTGATCGCTTGTCTCGTAGCAGATTGAAGCAGTAGCATGCAGATAAAACGCCCTTTACGTGCTACTCAGGAAATGAATATAAGACATCTCAAGCTCATCAAAGATATAAAAGAATATATTAGCATAGGAGGCCTTGGGTGTCCACTTCATCATCTCTAACATCATTGTTAAGTGTTGTGATGGGATCAGGATCCCATTGACACCAACAACGGCCATGATTATTCACTCCCAATAGTCTCAAGATGCACAATCTGGAATGTGGGCAAAAAAGAAATAAATGTTTTATATTATAGAGGTCTGGTAATAACCTTGGGAGTACCATACCTCTTGAAGGTCGTTTTCCCTCCATAGCTTCCCTTTTCGCTTGGCAAGTCCGGCAAAGAAAAGGACCATGCCATGGATGGACTCTTCCAGTTTGTGATGAACCAGCATGCAAAGAAATGCCCTCACCTGGTTTCATCTCTAGCTGGCAAACTGCACACATAAATAACTTGAACATGTTGCAGATTGGATATTCCATATTTAACCTGCAATATAATAACCATAAGTCACCTGGCCCAATATTTGCTGCAACATGATTAAATTTACATGACAAAACAAATGGTAAATCTCAGATAAACATTGATAATCCATGATAGAAATCTAGCTACTACTCTACAGGGGTGTGCAGACCCCTAACAATGATATCCATGCAATATAACAGTGACAAGAGACACATCTGGCATGGCATACTGAGATGGCATCATTACCAAGTTGGAGTCTCCATCTCCATTCACATTGATATTCTGGATACCATAATCCACTTAAAAGGGGGCTTATATGGTAATCTGAAAATCTTGCAGCTGCAGGATCAGTGGCCTCCCATATCCTTCATACTCCCTTAGGCATCCACTTTTTTAGCTAAAAGAATAAGTGTAGCTTGTAACTTCCATCTACACATTTCACATGAATAGCAAAGCAGGGACTTGAGCAGCCCTCATAATTTGTTCTATGAGATGATAGTGTACTATGTTTCATAGTTAATAACTTAAATAAAGCATCTTTTTGCATAGACTTGTGTCTGATTCTTCCAAGTCAGAAGAATATTACTTGGAACCAGAAATACATGCATTCATTATACACTGGAATCAAGGGTAAGGTTTTAATTGCTAAAATACCAAGTTATCTAAGGTCCCTCACTATTAAAATTTGCCATCCAGAGATCGTTTGATAAGCAGCTGTCAGCACATAATTTGCTCTTATTTAATAGAGAATTGCAACCCATACAACTCATCCAGATGCATCCAAATGTTAGGTAAAACATAAAAGGATGAAAATGAACAAATATGAATGGCACTTGCAGGAACAAGTAAAATTAGATTAACGAAACCAAGGTTCTCCTAAAACATACAGACCTTTGAGCGAGCACTGCAGATCCATCTTCAAACATTTCCTCGAGCACATCTGGTTCAAAATGTCCTGTACCTGAATGAGATGATGACTCAAACGATTGTTTGCGGAATAGAGATTTGAACATCCCCTTTCCTGACTTCTTCGGAGGAGGAACAGGAGGAGCTAATTTCTCTGGTGGTAATATGTCAACCACAATGCATGTGGTATCATCTCGTAGTCCCCTAATCTGTACTGCTTCCTGTGAAAGGAAGTCAAATAACATGAAGAAACCAGCAATTCTGAGGTAATTCTTGCACAGGAAAGCCATTAGAATGAAGTACCTTAACAATCCTAGCAGCTGCAGCTTCTGCTGACAAGCCATGGCTACACCTTAGAGCCTTTTCAGAAGTCAAAGCATCCCACACACCATCACTTGAGATGATAAGTCGTCCTCCAGCTTTGGGCAACTATAGCAATTACACAAACAATTTACTAGGTATGATACTATTTGTGTTGAAAACGTTAATTAGTATCACATCTAACAACACAATGGAAAAGCCAGCTAGTGAAGATATTAGTTTTAATCCTATGCAAGTCATTCCAGGGCAAGGAACCTTTTCCATCATGGAATTTATTCCTTACCAATTTGCTAAAATAATGCGAAAATGTTGGAGAAATCTCTATATATAATTCTCACTTCAAGAGCACAACTAAGTGCTGCTGGAACAGTTGGGAAACAATACAATATTTTCAACTTGAACAGGTTCCTGCTAACTGCCTGAGTGCTGGAAATTTCTGAAAATGTGAGCACAGGGGTTTCTACGTGCTATTTTAATGAATATTGGATAACAATCATTCCAAATCTTTTTCATCCATTAGTATTATTTGAAACTTTAATTGCACAAGCAACGGCACTGACAGAGCAAAAGCTACATATCAAGCAAGAAATATTTTAGGTATTTCTATATGTTTTGATGCAATCTAGAATGACATTATGAACATAAAATATAGTAAATATCAACCAGTCAAACATAAGCAGCATGCAGTAGAAAGGTCACTATAACTGGATCATCTGTTTGATTTTTTTTTTTTTTTCTAAAAAAAATGATCGCATCTTTTCAGAAAGAAAATACAAACCTTTACTTGTTTCACATGTGGAATAGGAACAATAAATTCACCAACATCCATATCTCCAATTGATCTTGACAAACACAAGCCGCCTGGCCAGCACCTAAGAGGGCCAAGCTGAAAAAAAAATTCTCTATATTAAGATATAGCAAAAATTTGAAACTAAATTGGTTTAATGAACTTTGAATAATATAAAAATCCTATCTTCTAACAATTATCTGTAAGCTATATCTGCAGAATTTAAACAACAAATGCCAAGCACTCTTTCTTGTTCTATATTGGTATATGCTATAAGATGCATGGTATCATGCTGGATATTACAGCCCTAACAAACTTTTTAGTTTCTTTGTAATAGATCACCATCTCAACTTCTCTAGATATTGAGACATCATTATGACTTGCCAAAAAAAAATATTGACATGACGTCCACCATTCATTCAGCAAAAAAAAGAATGGCTTGTTTATTTTCCTCTATCATTACCCATTAATTAAAAGTTTTGATTAAATAATCTCTAAATGTTCCACAATGTTGGGAAGTAATGAAGGTTCAAGCAAACCAGTTGAATGTAGTATAATTGAGAATGTTGAGATGTACAAATGGTGAAAAACTAGGAAGAATATGAACAAGCATGGGTATATAAGAGGCATATGGTTTGCACCAATTGAAGAAAATGCAAACAAAATGCAAGCATGTTCTATGAAGATTTGGCAAAAGCTTGGTAAGATGATGTTTTTAGAGGATGACCGAGAGGTCATGGGTTCGAAATATGGAAACAGCCTCTCTGCCATAGGGTATGCCTGTGTACATCTGAAGCTCCCCAGATCTTGCAACAGTGGGAGACTCACATACTAGGCCGCCCTTTTGATAAGAGGATGTTCTTAAATATATGTCAAAAGGTCTAGGAGGGAAGAACTATGAAATGATGAATAGAAGTCTTGAGAGAGGACATGAAAAAGCCTTCGCTAAATTTGGGTAATCTTTAACAAGAGATATTGGCAAAAGAAAATTCATGATATTATATTGAAGTAGTTTCTTGCAGTAAAGATAGTTCTAGATACACTTTTTATGGATAGATTATCTTTAAGATGAGAAAGTTGATGATGCAAAACAATCAGTTCACTTACCAATGCTTATATAACTAATATAACTCAAAATTCTGAGCAGTAAGCTGGATGATTCATGCCACTGGACAATCCTACAAATACTAAATTGTCGAAGAACTTGTTCCACTAATTCAAAAAAAACACTAATAATTTAACTGGATATGCAAGAAAGCATACCTCAGTAACCCCACCAGTATTTATTCTCCCAACTTCTCCACCACTTGCTGTTATGCGCTTCACCCTGTGACAGAATTAACAATAAGATCTAGAAAATCAAAATATTTCAATAAGTTCAGGGAGAATAGACATACTCCTCCTCATTAGCTTCCAGCCGGTGGTCTGCTGACAAACAATAACTTGAGCCTTCAGCAGATACAAATAGGCAGAGAGAATCACCAACTGATGCAACAGTAACAACCCACCCATCTATTATCACAAATGTCACAGTTGTTCCTGAAGTATGTGCTGAAAAAAATAATCAAGTAGACTAGTTAGATTTTCAAATTAATTGAATAACAGAGAATATTATGTCCTTATTTGAATTCTGTTAGATACCAGTATGTTTTGGGCTATACACTAATGATTCGTTCCTTTTTCAGAGCTATAATACTATTGATGGGTCATCTAAGGTGAAAACCCAAAATTACAATCTGAAATGTACAAAAACCAAAGTTTAAATGTTTTAAAAGGTTTTTTACCTATGCCTGATCGCAGAAAGTCTAGTTTTTGCAACAGGATGAATTGTTTAAACTTATTCATTGTCTAAGAGTGTCCTAGTCCATTAAATTTTGGTCCATGTGATATTTTACTATGTTCAGATCATTATTGATGGGATGGATTCTCAGTTTGTATGGGTTTCTCTGCAACTAATGAATTTGTTACACAATAATGATGTGTAAAAGTAGAGTTTTGGCAGCCTCCAAGGAAAGATGAAAAGTCTTTCTGACTTCACAAGCAAAGAATTTGGTGAAATACAGAATAAAGGAACATAAAATTTCAGATGTATTCTTTGTTAGACATCTCGCACTGTTCCACAAGAATTTTTTTTCCCCTGTTGGATACTGCTTGACTGTTTCTGATTAAGCAGCTAACTGAACATGATTCCACAAGCACTTTGCATCTATTTTAAATTAATGACAATGCAATACTATCAGCTGTAACAAAGTTTGCAACCACTTCTATCATGTTGAATTACTCAGCAAGTCTTTATAGTAGCTGGCAAAGAGGTACTTGATACATAACTGTTTTCTATGCAACCAATCAATTAGCAAGAAAAGAAAGTTAATTGATGATCAACGAAGTTGCTATCTGTGTGTTGTTAGCCATATCATGGTTTTGAAAGTCAAATTCAAAGAACAATTTTCTTATCAGTACTCATACCTTTATCTTGAAAATCTTTATCTGTTTTAACAAATCCTGCAACCAAAGCTCTTGGTAATGCTGCTATCCACTCATCCCTGCTAAGATTTGAAGGAATGGCACTTAAAACATTCTCTAAGAGATTGTCCTTGGTGTAAATAGCAGCTGCAGAACCATTGTGTCCGTCAAAAAGCTGCAAAAAGCAGAAACAGCAGTGTCTTACTCTGACCAGTGAAAATTAGTGGAAAGGTCTGTGGTTGACCTATGGAAACTAACCTAATGTTTGATTTTAATTTACTATCATAGGCACCACATCATGCAATGAGCATCATATAAAACTGAAATACAAGTGCAAATTCCATTCATAAGTCAGTCTTGCCCTTGTCCTTCCCCCCTTCCCTCCAGAAGTCACTTTGGCAATTCACATAATTTTAGCTTAGTTTACTGAGAATTTCCAAAGAGCTGAAGTCTGAGGCCCTTTTGAGAGTCTCTGTTACTATTGCTGAAAATTGCTTTAGGTGAAGGTAAAGAATCAACACCAAATGTATAACTTCAATCTAACTCCTCCGGCATGTCATGGACAGCATGGAGGATGATAAAACAAAGCTTCTAACAAATTAAGTAGGAAACAAATATGATGGGGATGGTATTATTGGTAAAATAAATGCCAACAAAACAACTTACGATAGTGAATAAGCACATATTACTGAGCCAAGCACCTCAGTTTGCTTTAGCTTTCTTCCTTAAGACATGTGTTTCTTTATTTCAGTTAATTATATTTTAATGTTCAAAAAGATTGCAGATAATTTCTTAGAACCAGGTTGATTTCTCATATCTTATGAGAAAGCAAGAGCATCAGGATTCGCTAGTTATCAAGTCATACAAATAAGAGAAAGTGTGAGCGAGACTCCACAAGGTAGACATGAATCAACCTACTAAACCACAATCACAACAGGAAACACCTTTACATGCTTGTGACAGCAATCTTCATTGCTCTTACAGTACCATATTTTCTTACAGTAACAGATTCCTACTAGCAAAGTCCACGTAGCACATAACAATAGCAAGGTTAGGTAATTTTTAAAAAATCATGCCCTGATATACTTTAGAAAGGGGGAAAGCATGTTTTAAAATTTTATAGAATCAAAGAATCTATTTTTTATGATGCATATAGCAACTGATATAACAAGAAACAGTAGAAAAAGTCAATAGCTCCAAATTAGCGGCATTCACCTGTATGGCTACAATAAATGACCCACCATGTTCACCCTCCATGACTCGCTGAACCTTTTTCCAAGCAAGCCAAAGCCTCCAAACACATTTAACCCCCATTAGAATCCCCCAATTTTTAACAAAAAATCAGTGCCGTATCAGTCATCATACATCAAAAACAACAAATAAGACCATCTCCACCTCAGAAGATCACACCTTTTTCACAAATTGAACTCCAAAATATTTTTTTTTTTTCTCGTTCAAATGACCAACTCAACATATTAAAAAAGGGGGAAAAATCTAAACAAGTCCGCCCAATTTTCAACACTACATCGAGGAAAGAATCGAAATCTAGGAAACTAAGGAAAGAATTCCAAAGAAAAGTTGGCAGGATGTCGGAGGAATTACCGCGAAGACCGAGAAGGTGGAGGCGTCGTCCCCGGGCACGCGCAGGCATTCGGTCATGGAGAGGGTGAAATCCTCCCCCTTCTTGCTTTGGCTCGCCTGCCCGTGAAGGACGTCCGGCTTCTCCATCCTCCTCTCGCTCAACAGTTCCTGCTTCAGCAGCAATGCCAGCGGTATCCGGGACTTGGCCGCCATCTCCCCCTCTTCTCCAACGGCACCTCTATGCCTTCCAAAACTCCAACTTTTCTGACATAAGGAAAAAAAAAAAAAAACGATCGGAAATTTCACGTTGATTTGTATGGGATCAACACATTCTATCTTTGAACGTAAAATTTGAGGAGGAAAAGAGGGAGAATCGGTACTCCAAGCTGGAGACTATACTGAGGAAATCAAAAAACGATTTCTATTCCACAGACTAGATTGGAGAGTGTTTAAAGTTAGCAATCGAAGTAGAAAAAAATGAGAGAGAAAAAGAAGGAATTTTTTTTTTTTTTTTCGCTGAGAGCAACGTGCGCGCCGGTTTCTATCTTTGATGAAAATGATGGACCAGCGTTACAGTTCGAAGAAAGAAAAAAAATATTAAATAATATGTATTTTAAATTTTTAATCCGTATAAATTTATTATCTAAACTTATACAATTTGAAGCAGTGATTTGAATGGATAAGATCATATCAATTCGAGCCATTTCTCATATTTGATTCTACTGTTATCCATTGAAATTTTTTTGAATCCATCGAAAAGAGATAAGGATAAAAAAAATATTTGATCCGGATTCGATTGGCCTTTAATCATATTTATTGTTATCATAATTTTATAAATTTAATGAAGTAATGGTATATTTTTCAGTTTTTTTCGTGATATTTTTATCTGAGCAATACTAAACTGCTGATTTTGTGGGTATAAAAATTTTATCTTTAAAATCTATATGATTTGTGAGAATTGGTAGATTCACGAGGGTAGTTGGATAACGAACTAATGGATCGGCAATTAAATGAGTTTAAAAAAAAATTATGCGTCGTATCTATCATTCATCTTTTCAGTAAATATCATCTTGACAAAAAATATTTAAAATAATGTTTAGACTTTTGAAGGCTCAAGGTGCACATTATTTGAGCTTAAAAAAGAGATGTAATCATCCTATGGAAACAAATATAAATTTAATTTTATTTCAAAAATCAACCAATTCTAATAGTTCTCAAGTCAAGATTCTGAACTGGCCGAATTGAAACGGTTTGTTTGGGCTAATCTTTTAGACTGTTTATTTTTTATTTTTGATAAAATTAAATTATTTATATTAATTTTATATAAATATATTTAAATAAATCAAAAAATAAAATCTCTTTGAAAGTTTTAAGAGCCACTTTCACACTCATTTACAAAATATCCCTAATGTGCTTCGCAACGTAAGCTGCCACCTCATCGCCACCGCCACTCCCTGCATACACCTTTTATCCTGATCAACACAATAGTCGAATCACCCTTAATAATCATATGGTCCACTGTCAAGGTCCATCAAGCATGTACTATCCCAATCCAAGCGGTACGAACAGACCGTTTCCTTCATCCTAGTCAAGCACACATAAATCCAGTACTGGTATTTATTTTGTTTGTGGCCATAATTAAGTCGGGAGACGGGAATTGGCTTCCGCTTGTTCTTCTTTCCGTTAAATCGCACGGACTTTCCGCCGGAGAGAGAGCTGATTTCCTGTTTATCCCCGGATATGTTATCTCCCAATTCTCATCAAGTGCACAGCGTTCTTTTAAGCAAGTTGAGAGAGATGAAGGTAGCGGTGATGAGAATCTAGGCGAAAGCTGTCTTATTAGAAAATGTAGCGTAGGTTGCTGTTAATATGATTGATCGGTTCTTGCTTGCACTTGCTTCGTATTTTTTATTACTTTATATAAAACAATACAGTTCAGGTGTTTCACATACTTATGGATGTGCATACACACACAGACATATATATATATATATATATATATATGTATATGGTTATGAATTGATCATTCAAACACTGGTTTCGATCTACACTGGCAGCTTCAATCAAATTGAAGTAGCATACCGATTGCATATCGATGGGTCCATGACATGGTTTGTCTGAAAAGGTCTTGCTGTCAAAGCTTGCTCCGGTGACAAGTATTTCCGAGCTAGATAAGAGAACCAGCGGTCATGGTGAAGGCCACGGGGGAAAAATAAGAGTGTGATCCCAGGGCTTTGTTGGTGTCATATGAGGAGAACGTGGAAGAGCTTAAGCTGCTTCTAAGAGATCTGAGCGGATAGAATTCCACGTGGAAGGAGCTAATGTACTGGGAACATGGTGAAAATTATGAGAGCTGTGTACCACGCGCAAAAGGAAAAAAAAAAAAATTGAGAGCCAGGAAAAGAAACCATTCTTGTTTGTCCTGGGACTGGCATTTGGCACTTTGTGAGGTAGGTGACCGGCTCATCACTTCGTATTATATCTAATTGAAAGGAGTATTGGATGGATGCTAGGATGTCATGATTCTTATAGACGAGCTTGATGCGCCAGTTATTGCTTGGTTTGAACCAATTGGAGATGAGAAGCTAGAAGCAGGGGAGCTAGCTTGGACATGTCACTGGTTGGCGACAGTAACATTAGCCGAATAAGATGTCTTTGATGCTTTAGAGGTTATGAGAAGTGCGAATCACGATAAGTCATGCCCTATTGAGCTCCACTAGTCTAGGAACAAATAACATTATATGATTGAGGTACAACATCTCCCCTGAGAAATGAACTGAGATCGCTGATTGATGACTTTTTCCTGCCAAATGGGGGACGCAGTTCATCACAGCCGGTACTGTGAACCAGCGAAAATTCGAATAAGCTGCCAGGGGATTTTAACCATCACATTTTGTCTCTTTCACGAGCAGGCTCAAGTGGATGCCATGCTAGGCCTCTCTCAACGCACGGTCGGTAGGCCTCTAATTGAGTTCAGTATTTCCCATCACATTGCTTATGCAGTGAACAAACTCCACCAGAGCGTAAAAAATAAAATAATCTAGCACACGAATTTATGAATATTCAGATCCCATTATATGTGCACTTCAATTTAGGGTGAGTCCATGAGATTCCACGCACCTACTGTTCCTCGTGTACCCGTGTTGCATCGTAAGTTAATTATTTACTCTTGACATCAGATTTGTTAAGAAGAAAACAAGCATATGTGCATCTATCAGAATCCACTGCAGAAAAAGGTGTGAACCAGAAAAGAAAGAAGAACGAAAGATAAGAGTTAGATTAAGAACGAAAAGATACAGTTAGAGATTACAAAACGTGAGCATGAATCTCCCAAAGAAGAGTTGGAGAGTCATGGCGCCACGCGCACAGCAGCACAGATAAACCACACGAACAGTTGCTCTCACGTCCTTTCTACGGTTCTACCAGACGGGCATGCATTACACGGACGTCCCCTATTTGCTATCACAGCCTCTGAGGCAAAGTGTTCTCACAAACCAAAAACTACCAAGGCTGCAGACTCCTCTGTACATATTTTTTTTAAAAAAAGAAAGCATAAATGCAGCACATTTATTATTTTCACTTATCCGTTATTCCAGGCTTGAGAACATATTCACAGCCATCAAAGCCCCCACTCAGCGATCTTCCATCATTAAAATCAAGAGCCGGTTCTACAATCTGGAGCGCCTTATGCATTTGATTGGATTAAACAAACCATGCCGACGAGCGGAAGCAAATGACTGCCTTCCATTCAAGGACGTAATAGGCTTTATATCCCACCCTTCTACATTCTTAGGAACGCAAACATCAAAAAGGATCTGGCCCAGAACACCATGAGCATTGATGCTCGGTACATTCTGCATGTGGAAAGATTCACCCTTTTTCTCATCTTCTCTAGCTTCGTACTCCATGGAGCTTGGTAAGAAGAAATGATCTGTTGGATCAATTGCGACTCTTCTTAGACTCTCATTTGAGGTTACTGCAGCCTTATGGAGACTGCAAACAGACTCGGGTATTTCGTTGGAGGAACCTCCCGCACATGCCGTTTCCCCATGCGATTGTTGCCTTCTTTCGGAATGGACTAGAGCTGCCTTGCACAGCAGTTCACTAACAGCAGCTTTGTATTCAACTGGGTGATGTTTGTAATGACCTGCTGATGGAACCATGTCAGCCAAAATTATATACAGATAGCAAGTACAATAGATTACTGGAGAACTTAATAATCATGTATATGCTTTTCTTTAAAATAAAGGGGCTTGTACCAAAGCAGAACAAAAGCTTGCCATTGCAAAAGTTGCCTATTGCTTCCCTATTTAATTTCCCATAAAAAGCAATTCCTGTTTTGGCAAATTCTAGTGAAAATAGATTCCCAAATCATGGGATCAAAAAATGCTCTCTACTTATGATGAGCATAGGAAGCAGATCTGACTAAGCCAGCGACCCAGGTTTACAAATTGGAAGGGCATATTTTCACAGGATGTGAAACCAGAATTATTTTTCAAACACAAAAACAAGGAGATAAAGATATCAAATTAAAATTTATTGTTGAAAATATCAAAACATATCTACATCGGGCAAGCAAATGCCGCTGCACAAAGAGCCATAGCGTAGCTCGAGCCAGAGCTTTTGAGTTTTCCAATTAAGTTCCAATCCGCCAAGGAGTGTGAGTCTTGAACGGAGGCATCAAAAGCCGAACCATAAAGATGCAGCACGACCTACTGTTTCAACCGTAGAGTCGACCAAAACAGAAGCCTTAGGCGAGATAGGTAATGAAAGAAAGCACTGGACTCACCTTCAAAGAGCAAAAGCATTAGTATTATTATAATATAATATTCCGTTATCCCGTTCTAACAGCCCTCCGATCAATCTTCCTTTCCGTCAATCCTTTCCTCGCTACATCCCAGGGTCTCTTCTACCATAGGTTTTGCTCCTACCCTTACCCTAGATAGACTATCGGTAGTTCGTGAGGTACTACTGACTGTATGAGCTTATTGTTTGAATACTATCTATTCTATTTAAGAGATAACTGATTCACCAATAGTAGAAACCCGACTCCTCTTTAAAAGGTAAGAAAGAGTTCCTGATCTTGACTCTCTCGGGGGTTCACATGGGGATGGGAATGCGGATTTGGATGCCTCGTATGATAAGGAAAAGAGTTTTCCCAAAGATGAAGGTTTCTGGGCAGATAACTCCCCCCAAGAAGAAACCTCATCTTTTCATTTCACATCTCTGTTACGCAGAGATGGGAAATGAAACTCGGCCTTCTTTAAAGCCTTATGACTCCCATCCCATCAAGTTAGGAACCAAAGACTGAAACTAGCCTAGCCCCAGTTTGGCAGAGATCAAGGTTCCTTATAGTCATTTCTCTTTTCTATCGTGACAACTCCTCTTCCCCCTTATTTACCCCCTTGCCTTGATGGAAATTGTCAGTTCGGAGCCGTACCTTCAGTGTGAACAGAGTCTAAGAGCACGGAAAAATAAGGAAGAGCCTAAGCGCTATATGCCCAAGTATTCGCGCTAGAACAGCTTCTATAACCACTTTTAATATCCACCATTAGGGATTATCTTAAATGCGATATAGCTCATTTTTCACGCTTTTTTGTATTCTTGACTGATTCAATTGATAACCAGAGATAATGGTCCAATCACGGGCTTATAGCGGGCTCTCTCTCTTCAGGTGAAAAGCTCTTTTCAAGCAAGTGACAGAGAAGTGGTCAATTCATAGGTTGTCAGGTGTTGCGAGGCTTCACCGATTGAGAACACCGAGCCCTCTGGGCTCAGGTTCCTAAATAAGAAGGATGGCGGCGTTCGTTCTTAAGTTAAGAAGATTGAAGGGAACTATTAGATTAGCTAGTCGATACAATTTTCAAGTTGCCCTGACTTGTTGTGTCATAAAGCAATTCCAAGCAACAGTGTAACTTCTAAAATATTAAATTATGTTGACGAGTGATTTGATGAGTTCTCCTTTGGATGAAATGGCTTGAAGAGTTTTATTTTCATTAAGAACAAACCATAATTATCTTCAGAGTCTTGGTAATATATACATTCAAGGAGGTTATATTAGATTGTCACTTGTAGTATAATGAACCTTCTTCTCTGTTATTTTCTTGTCATAACAAAATCTAGAAGGTGATAAAGACTTCCATAAGATGTCATGTGATAGACTCCTAAAGAACTTTATGACCAAGGCTGCACTAAGATGTCATCGTAATCTTGTTTAGAAATAATTTTTGAACCTAAGATCCTTGCATTTATTTTTGGACACAATATATATACTAGTACACTACCCAAGCCCATCTAACAACTTTTTAAGCTTTAACATGCTGAATTATTTTTTCATGAACAAAATGACCTTAAGATCATTCTTTACTTAGCTCAAAATGGTAGTTTCGAGCCCAAATACCCTTCCCCATAGCAATGTAAAGACGCATTGTCACATTTTCAGGAAAAAAAAACAGGATGATATATTAACTGTCAATTCTAGATGTCAGAATTAAAGGAAACTCTTAAGAATTTTAAGCCCAACATTTTTTTACACGTTAAAAAGTTAGATGTTAACTACCCTCCACCCACAAGATTAGCCTGGGTAGAATTAACTCTGTTGCAGGCTACTGTGTAGGACTGGACTTGAAGATTTTAAGAGGCTATGGGCAAGTTGAACTAGCTATTTCAGATATACATCAATGAGAGATGGCATGAGAATAGAGAAAAATACCATTTCTGTGGAGCAGATTTTAGAATATATCTTTTTAGAGATGACAAGATCATCCATGGAGATTGATTCTCTCTCACAGCCATGAACATTGACTCTCTCTCTCTCTCTCTCTCTCTCTGCTAATCATTAAGAATTTTACAAGTTAGTCTAAATGTTGCTACAAGCACAACTTCACATCCTATTAAACCAGGGCAAAGTATATAGATAATGAAAAGGTGTGTGACCAGTGTTGGAAGAGAGAAACATTAAGGCTCATATTAGATAATGCAGCCTGGAGAGGAGTTATTTGATAAATCTATCAGTTCTAGAATTTTGTAGTCTCGATACATCATGGGTTGAGACCGTGTACTTTCAGCAATGTTATTTGTGTAGTTTACATATTGAAGAATCTGTATATGCCTATAAAATCAGTGGAAATCTGCTTCATTATAGTATTCCGCTTGCTTACTAGCACGACATCAAGCCATTAATCATTGTGTACATGCAAATGTTGATCAAATAAAATTTGTATGTACGGGACCTTCTGCAACTTGCTTTCAATAATAGTAAGTCTAATATACACATTAATCAGTACTTCACTTTAAAAATATCTCTAATATCAGTAAAATACCTATAAATGTTCATGATTTGGTAGCAACTTGAAATGCACAGATAAAGTTGAAATGATCTAAGAACATACCTACATGAGGGGAGCTGTTCCATTTTATCAGTTTAACATCACCTCCAAGTTCTTGTAGGCGCTGAGTAAAAGTACACACAACTGGGTAGGGGGCAAGTTCATCATCGTCTGAACAGAATATGAGAAATGGGCCCATGTTCTGCATGCACAAAACACAAAAATAAATTGTATTGTTAATAAACAAAAAAATTTCATGAACACAAAAAAACATGCTATGGAAGGTGTAAATGGGCTCAGAGCCTTACAGCTGAAGAGTACAGGGTCTGCCAATACTCAGCACGCTGTGCCTCAAATCTGTTTATGAAGAGAGTATCTAGACCAGATGCAAGGGCTTTGGCCATCCATGATACAACTCTAGGTGGGTGAGACATCTTGAGGATGGAAGGATGAAGGACAAACCGAGTGCCCAAATCACTGGTAAAATCTACAGGACTAGAATCATATATTTGACCACATACACAGTCTCTTACCAGTTGATATTCATCCTTCAAGGAGGAAAAAAAATTCTTTCAGGAAAAGTAAAATATTTTGGTAAACAGATGAGTGGACATTAAGAGGGCTGCTGTAACATGCACGGTATTAATCAAATTCGATAAGAACTTCCACATTAGCAACTAGGGATCAAAAAGCACCAAATTTGATAACTTATTAAGGGAAAGATGAAGTAAGACCATGCAATTGAAGATGTTGCACATATGTCAGGGAGGCCTCCATTGATTGTATATGAACAAAATATGAGTCCAAAGGTAGGGTAATAAAGAGCTTAGCTAATGGAGAAACTGGCTCTTCCAGGAACCAACAATGCGTAAACCATGTCAAACCAAGACCGATCAATATCCGAGTGGAACAGCTTCGAATTTCTCCTAGAATAGTTTCTTGAGTGAAATTCAATTCAATGAGTAATTCAAAGGAGAAATTCATTTTTGGTGAGACTAAATCAATCAATAGATTTAATTCTTCAAATTATTCAGAATTAAAGGATCTGTTTTGTCATTTCTATGAATATAATATTTTAATTATGTTTACTGGATAACTTTTTAATTTGTATGTTTTGGAGTAGATCAAAGTTTCACTATATAGAGTAAGAACTCAGCAGGACCCGCAATTGTCAGATAATCTTCAAAAAAAAAGGGTTAAGAAAAGAACCATAAAGTAATATGTGTTGCAAACATAAGATTTTCCATGCAAAATGGAACTAGAACTCAAGGAATATTAGCGTACCAGACTAAGTTGTCCCTCACATTTTCCATCGATCAACTGACACAAAGAAGATATATATTAATGTATATTATCAAGTAACCTTGTTAAAGTGAAAAAAGGAAAAGAAAGGAAATTGGTAAGCTACATATAAAGCATATCAATATATTGTATTAAAAAACACACCTGAAGAACCTTATACATGCACCCTTTTGCTCCACCGGAAAATGCCACAAGTGTAATAGGTAATGGTCTAATCTTTACTTCCTGTCACTCAACAATGTAAAAAAGGATGCTGATTATAGTTTACTCCACAATAATGACAAAAATGATGTGCAAAATAACCTAATAATCATGGGATTATTACATGCACATATAGTCCAAAAGGTTATTTTTTTCATGCTGTGAATGCATATCTGGACCAATCACCAATGATGCTCTGGATGTCCTACCAATAAGCCACAAAAAGATGGAAACTAACCTAAAATCATGGTTTATTCATACTATCCCTGGAAACTTGTCAAATGCCTGTTACTTCCAGAATGCACACACATATACAGAAACAAAAAAAAAAAGGAGAAAAAAAGAAGCAGGAGACAACCATCTCATCCACAAGGTGGACCATTCAAGCAGATCACCACTTACTGTGTATATAAAGAAAACCCAAGTCTCTCACTTCAGTGACACTTAACTAAACAAGAATAGGATTACCACTCATTCCACAAATTATATGGCAAAAAATCAGTAGACACATTAATTCCATAATTTAACAGGATAATAACTGCTCACTGACCTTAACAAGCTCTTTAAGAACACCATCGGCCAGTAAAGTAGCCTTCTCAGGGAAGAATCTGCAAAGATTATTTCTTATGAGCTACAACAAGTTTTGGGTTACAAGAAATATATGATAAAAAAATATTTAAATAAGAAAGTTGTAGCTATTCAAATGAAATGATGCAATGAAGAAGGGTACAGATATTAATTAAATTTAATGGAAGTAATCATTAGGATCTTGATTCTTAATATTCATTCTACAAATCTTGTCCTTCACTCTCTAATATCAATCAGTATAAAACGGTCCTTAGGCTTGGTACCATAACATTAGATTCTTATAGCTGAACTTCCATCCTTACCATCCTCACATGTGAATCATTGTCTCCAAAACATGTTTCCTTGGTCTAACACAATTGGTTCATCATGCAGTCGAAACTAGATTTCTGTAAGCATGGACCAATTAGAAAACAAAAACTCTATGTAAGGCCATATAGCAGTGTGCTATATGCAAGCCGCCCAAAAAGCATGTCACTTCAAAATGCTTAACTTATAAGAAGGGTTTTCATCATATACAATTAGCCCCTATATCTTTCTCAGGATTTAACATAATAATCAACTATCAAACAATTTAATCTTATATAGCAGATAGTCAATCTTGAGAGTTTCGAAACCTCTTATGAAAGTTCATGTTTATTAAAAATCATGCATGTTATTTCTTTTTTCATTGTCATATTACATAAAATCAGCACTTTTTCCATGCATGTAGTTGCAAAACAGAAAACTCTAAATTGATAGATTTGTGACACTACAATATTTTCAATTTCCTCAAAATCTTTGTAAGGGTGTGAGGACCCATCTAGGTGTGTATTTAGTCCCACATTAACTATTCGCTTGGAAGATCTTGGGCACTTATACAGAGCCAAAAAATTCAAATAATACCTTTTGACTAATCTTTTTGGACGAGATTTAGGTTATTACAAATGGAATCAGAGCCGATTTAGCCCATAGTCTATGTGGACTATAAGGCACTGCAATATGAGTTCATTGGGTTGACCATGAGCCAATTGTCATGTCTATGCATGGATTTAGATCCTTAGCTTGGCAAGGACGTCAGTTCTTAAATAGGGAGAGTATGTGAGGACCCATGTGGACATGTATTTGATCCCACACATCGGTTATTCATTAAGAAGATCTTGGATACTTATACAGGGCTGAGGAACCTAAATAATACCTTCCAACTAGCCATTTTGGGTGAGATCTTGAGTTGTTACAAAGAGAATACTAGAAACATAATTAATCACTTAGATCTAGCATCAAATAAAAGATTGCAACTTTTTCACACAACAATCCCTACAGAACCAGAAATCTACCTAAAACGCAATCTATCTAAAGTTAAAAGATTTGATTCTCCCAAGAGTCTTGCGAAGGCATACAACATCTAATAATCTTCTAGGAAACACAAATCCATCAAAATTTCTTCTTGTTTTTCTCACGGTTGCCGAAATAAAAGCTTCCATTTCCACAAAAAGTTTATTTCGAAAAAAAAATCTCTGCTTCCTAATAACATCATGCAAACAATCAGCAGATTAAAAAAAACCAAAAAAAAAAAAAAAACTTTATACATACATACATATATATAGAAAGAAAAAAGCATATCGTCCAGATCATGCACCGTTTCCTCATCAAAATTGCCGATACGCAGAAATCATAATAATTGCAAATAGGAAGATAAAAGGATGGAAGAATTAATGCTTACAAGGTGAGGAAATCAGCATGGCAGATGAGCGAGCTCCACCCGAAGGACGAGTAGAGCTCGATGAAGGGCTTGAGGTGCCTCTCCTGACTCGACAGCCACGCGAACACCACGACGATCCCCTCCCTTCCGTCCTTCCTCCCCCAGTAGAAGCGCCCTCCCTCCCCCCACATCTGCGAACCAAAATCGATGCCGCCGGAGCTAGGGTTTCGTCCTCCGATCCAAAGGAAAGAAGAAATAACCCTACGACGACCAAGTCTGCTCCATTACCCTCATCCCGAAGAGACGATTCCGAGCTCCGATCGGATCCAGAAAGCCTAATTCTCGTAGACAAAGTCTTCGACTCTTGTCCTCTAAAATTTTAAGGGGGAGTTGGGAGGGGGGGAGGAGGTGAATGGAGCTCTCGCTCTCTCTCAGGGGGCTTTATTTCACTGGAAGAAAGGGTGGGTACTAGCGTGCGCCAGGAATTGAGATGAGAGGGATGGTCTCAGCCGCTAAGGGCAAATTAATGGCTATCCTCCGGACACCCGCATAGAGATACCTACAAGGACGCCTGGCATGATGGAACTCCGATTTTAAAAAATAGACATAGGTTAATATATATTTACACATTATTCGGGATATAGAAAAATCTCAGCATGCTTGCAGGTTTGGATTAGGACGTCGCTTAGGCTAGCCATTAAGTAGAATCACACAAGCCTGCATGTATGGCACAATTTGTGATTCAAAAAGGTCATGCATCATTCTCAATATAAATATATATATATATATATATATATATATATATATATATATATATATGTGTGTGTGTGTGTGTGTCAAAAAAGATAAAATATTACGTATTATTGAGCCTCTCCATCTTTGCTAAAGGATATAAAAATAATATGCATGGTAAATATTTTACAAGAAATGCTAAAAGAAATGATGTTATATTGAACCTCAAAGTTTATTATATATGGCAAATAGGTTGAAATAGAAGTTTAGTGGATCTAATTCATTATTTTTATTTTATGATTTGCATAGTATAATTGTCAAAAGGAGATAAAAAGCATCCACATATAATTATCAAAAGGAGATAACAAAGCATCCATATATAATTATCGAAAGAAGATAAAAAGCATCCACATCTATAGTAATCTAATATTGCCAAAAATATACTAATAAAATCAGATTTGTTGCTTGTTCTGATAGGATGTGAGGCTATCGAACCATCTCATCTCATTTTTATTTGAAAATGAGATTAGGATAAGAACAAGATTTCAAAATCCATCCACATAGGAAATAAATAAGAAAGAAAGATAAATTTATAAATAAAAATTTAAAAAAATGCAACCAAAAGGAAAAGAATGAAAGAAAAGAAACAAAAAAGATATTTAGAGAATTTATATGAATGTTCGACCTATTAAATATGATAGAACAGTAATGGACTATTTCACAGAGAAATTGAGATGAAGATTTAAAATCTTGATTATTCTTACTATAAAAATTTAGTTTGCTGTATTTACAGTAAATTTATTGTTTAACCATTTCTGTAATGTCCGGATAAAATCTTTATGTTAAGTATCAAGTACTTCTTCAAGAGATTTTGATGACATTTTAAATATAATTTTGAGAGATAATTTGCTAATTTTCTATGTTTAACTTCTTCCATCACAAGATATTTAAAGGTTGCTTTATAAAATATATATAATTTATAATTAAAAGAAGAGCATAGGTTTTGCTGATCAAGAGGTTTTTAATAAAAATATGACCGTAATAGATGATCTAAAGATTTTTTCCTTTTTTTTTTTTTTTTTTGCCTCCTTTCGGGAAGAGGAGGTTGTGGACGGCACCCCAAAAAAGTTAAACCTTTTTCTTGTTTTAGCTCCTTACATGCATCACGTGAGCTGGTTCGTGCCGCGTTTATGTCCGAGTGAAGACCCAAAGTCAAAATGAGGCAATAAATTAGAGAAGCGCTTTTTACCAAAAATAAAAATAAAAATAGAGAAGCGCAAATCCTTTTGCCGTGCTTCCGTAGATATTACTATGCGACGATCGAGATTGCGCAGGGTAGAGTGGACGCGGCACGCGCGTACGTTAGCATTCGGATCACGTTTCTTGGATTTTTCTTTTTGGGGACGAATAGCATCAGAGTACCGAGGGCCAGAAAAATAATAATAATGGTAATAATAATATATATGGCGCCAGCGTGGGCCCCGCGGGCCATATTGTCCGCGTTGTCTACCAAACGGGGTTCCCACATGGCTAGCTACATGGCCTGCATGGTCCATCGAAGGGAAGTGGTATCAAGGTGAAATCTCCAGGTCATCGCTCCCCTTGACCTCTCATTGTTTGCTTCACTGAGCTAATTAAGAATTTGGATAGGGAGGTTGGTGACAAGGAATATTCCACGGGACAAGTTGGATAGAAAATTAAGGGGTTTCTTGTGGTTGTAGAATGGCACAATGGTCAGGAAGTTGGACACAGTAAGTAGACCATTGGTTTATCAGACTCAAATAATTAGACTTCCAATGTTTTGGATCATTACGGGTAGCTAGCCGGCCACTCTTGGCTACTTTCTATGGATGTCTAATCTTAGTGATATCTAACAACACGAGGATGGGTATTCATCAAGGCTTTGTTTGGATGGTAGGTGAGTAAACGAAAGCAAATAAAGAATAAGAAAAATGGAGCTCAATCATGCCTAGGTTGAAGAGACGATTAGACTGCCAAGATTTAGGAACCACCTTCATTTCCTTTCTATCTTTAGCATCCAAGCGATGCCTGAAAATCGTCTGTAGGGCCTTCATTTATTTGGGCGAGGAAGCTCCAAACTCGAATTGGATCAAAACTTTTGATGGGATGACGGGTATTGTTACTCATGTCTCACGTCATGTCTTCTGCGAACAATTTTAGGAACTTATTGATATGATTCACAGGACAGATAGTTGAGTGTTTGAGCTCAAACCGCACAAATAAATGCATCAAGAAGAGAGAGAATGTTTCAGTGCGTCTTGCTTGTGCTGTCAAAATCTGGTAATTTAGTACGGTGTAGGACCCATGCATCAAAGTCATGCTTTGCGTCATGGAAGATAGATAAGCAAGTGTGGAGAAAAATAATTCATTTGCCACATCGCATCTGCAGCCATCTAGATTTACATTTATGGTGTCAACTTGATGTCAGCATCCGGAAGACAGCCTTGTTCATAACTTAATAGCAGTATTGATAGCTGATGTTTGAATGAATAATCAAATCTTGTGGTTCAGAGCTTTGAATCTACTGCTATATTACAAAAAAAATTCTAAATAATTAGATATACAGTGCTGAAGATTTGAGAAAAAAGCACAGAGACATCCCACCTTAATTATATGTTGGAGAGGTCCTGGATATTTAAATAGGACCAAAGACTCCATCCAAATATCCAATAACTTTTGACCATTCCTTTTTGGGCAAGGTTTCGCCTCACTACAAATAGAATCAAAGCTAACTTGAGCTATAATCCCTGAAAAATTGAGAATATCGTAACAAAGAGCCAGTCGTGATCACACTCACGCTTAAACAAGGACCTGTGCTAGCATGTACCAATTCATCCTTCAAACAGTACATGATTGTTTCATGTTTTTATTCTAAAATTTGAGCCACTCACCATATATATCAAACAGCTGTTCTAGTTAGCAACATTTGCTTGCATTCATGGTTCATTTCTATCCGGAGAATGCATATAGCTAGTTGTCAATTAGCAATGAAAAATGAAAGAAGTTGATGATAATTACCATCATGATGTTTTGCTGATAATTAAATTTGCTATAGGGATCTACTTGATTTGTAGAAAGTGGACTTCTGTTGAGCATGTTTGATGTTTCATAAGGATATGAAAGAGGAAGAAGAAGATGATGATGAGAAGAAGAATAAGAAGGAGAACCGCCACACCGCCAGTCCAGGGAGGCCAAAGAACGTTTTTGAATTGGCTGAGCTTAGGCCCTGAGGGCACTAAATTGCTGCATGATTCGATGCTTTACGAAGTGAGCTTCACTTGCTCTTTTCCTAAATCTTTTAAGCAAGGCAAATCAAATATGCATTGCAAGGGGGAAAAAAATTAGATATAGAAAATGTACATTATTTTTTAAGCACAAATAAATTAAGAACAAAACAACGAAAGAAGAGTCTACACCCCAGGGACAAGATGATCTCTGTAAGCCGCCATGTCGTCGGAAGATTTCTGACGCAAATTACCATCCCGTGAATTGAATGATTTGAATCCAACAAGGAGGTACGTAGATTGAAGCCGCTTTTTGTTTTTTTCTTTTATTTTCTTTTTGGAGAACAGTGCCTTCACAGCTAAAAAACAACAACGCGGCAATCATTTGAGCTCTTCTCGGCATCAATCGATGGGCGCCCACAGAATCAACTAAAATTATCTCCTTGTGTTCTTGACTACTAAAATTATCATCATCCATGATCTCATGGTCCATAGCAGTCAAAGCTAGAATGCCGTATCGACTGCCCTTTCTTTTTTTTTTTTTTTTTGATGCTGAACAAAAGAACGGGTATCAAGTTTTTCATTTATTTTTTTTAAAAAAAGATTAAGAAAAAATTTTTCTTTACGTAACATAACGGCCGTTGGTATCATTATAATGGCATACAATGGCTTATAAGAACAATCAAAGGGCACCATAGATCTTCTACATTTACACAAAGTATACATAGATATGTCCAAGTTAAGTATAAAGGATAAGTCAAAAACGATATAAACAAAAACGCAATTCTGGAGGTCTACAAGCCCACCTTCCTGTTGGGCCCTCGGGGTTCCAAAAACCCAAGGCCATTCCAACATTATAAAGACCATTGTTTTCAAAGTGACAGAATCATCTTTAAAGAAGGCTCAAAAACCATGGTATCCTGACTAAATAGTCAGGATTCTTCCCCGCATCCGATGCTTTACAATATAAGGACTCTTTGTGCTACAGTGCCTAATTTCTCTGGTCACTATATCATGCGGAAAATCGGGAATCAAATCAAGTTGCTGATTTCTTGACAAACTATGCAAGTATGGAACACCATGAAGCAGTTTGGAACAATAGTTTTCCCACTAATCTTGCCTCTTTAATTAGAGTGGATGCTTAGGGAGCTGTTTTCATGAGATTATAGTAAAGTTTCTTCACTTTTTATTATCAATAATAATGATGATGATGATGATTCTATTTAGCCGAAAAAATACCTCTTTGGTGACGGTTAGATGTACCTTTAGTTTTGTGCACCCATTTCTTGAGCTAATGGTCAGGGAAGATATGAGACAGATATATACCATGTGTTGGCTAGATGGATACAAGACAATTGAGACAGCTTAGCAAACTTTCATAAATAAAATACTAAGGTTTGTTCCCTCTATAAAGCAACATGTTTAGTAAACCAGTGAATTTAGCACATGGCAGCCTTAAACTTTAGCATATTTCAGGCACACCCCCGACATGGACTCAGCTGAAAACACCTCCAACATGCAACGACTGCCATGTAAATCATTCAAGCATAAGCAGTCTTCCGATCCACCCTAAAGTATTTACTTATTCTCCAACATGTCTTAAATTTATTCTTTAAAAAAAAAAAAAAAAAATCCCTGCTCAGAAGACAATGATGTGCTCAATCCACAACAATATGCTTCAACTAGACCAATTGTTAAAAAGATTTGATGAGAGAGAGACCTGCCACAAATATCAAATTCCGCTTGATAGTTTATACCAGCTCAAAGGCACACATTTCCCATTGTTCAAATATATGTAACATAGTGCTGATAAAAATAGATCTAACCAAACTTCAGACTACATCAAACATGTCCATGGCATTGTACAATAAATTAGATTTGAATAAAGAAACTTACAGTGACCTGATTTCACAGACCCCATGGATCAATATATTACGCCATCACAAGATCATAAATCAAATAAAAAATCCAATACAGCACAAATTAATTCTAAAAGAAACCAAAATAAACTGTATACCGTCAGCACAAAGTCAATTGCTCAAACCAACTCCTGTAACAGCTTCTCGAGTACTTCAGAGGCAAGAGGAATATAGAGACAATCTTGGCCCTCAGAATGCCTTCTTGTCTTCACTAATTCATGGTCTTTGAACTCAGTGAGATGGGAATTCAATGTAACTTGGCTGCTGACCAGAAAACGCTCACGACACTTGGTATATAGAGTGTTAACAGGCATACCTGAAAATAGAAGCTCATCTAAGAAGCTGGCAGCTAAAAGTGAGGCATGGTGTAAAACTTACTATACTTGCCTTCCTCTTTTTCATTGGCCAACTGATGCTCCGCAAGAATTTTAAACACACTTTGAGCATTTGGTGTCAAACTCTCCAGGACAACTAACGCAGTTTTCGTAGTCTGAGCATTACCTCCACTAGCAAGTATCAAAGGGAAAAAGATGCCTTCCGCCTTGTAAGGTGCAAAGGTTGGGACATGGTACCAGCACCAGTTAAACTGTGTGTGAACCATCTTCTTGTCCCACACTGCAAACATACCACAAAAAGATTGCCAGATAAGAAAATGTATTCTGAAGTTTTTGCTGGCAAACAATTTCCAATGAGTGTGACAAATTAATAAAAGCATTTACAAAAGAAACCGCAGATGGTGCCAAGAGTGTCGAATGCGTTGACGTGCTGCATTGCAACAGCACGAATATGAGTGGGAAAATAACTGATAGCATTCATCCTAATTGGAAAAATGGAAGGAGGCAACAAGAAGCAGGAGAGATCAGAGAGGTTAGGATACCCCAATACATAAAATCCAAAAATACTGCCAAATTACGTTATATAATGATTGCAGTATCTCACCTCTATGATGGAATTGATAATGTTCTCACTCTAGTGTACCCATTGTCAGAGATTTTTTCTATAAATCAGATGATTTGGCAGTAGGTGCCTGCATAACAAATTGAGGCATATCGACGTGCTCTTTATGAATGATTGATTCAGGATGCAAACCTCTATTCACTTTTTTATTTGCATATACCTCTATTAGTTTAAAAGGTTTATCATAAGCAACTATAAGCACTCTCTCATGAAAAAAAAAAAAAAAAACCTAGCAACTGTCCCAATAACATGGCATCATAAACTAAAACAGTTTTTTTTTGCATCATAAGGTGTCTTAAATGCTTATTGATAGGATAGTTTATTTTATAACATGGAATGAATTTAACCATCTAAATCTCTGGGTAGGCCTAAGCTTCAGACTTTGCTTGATGGTCGTATAAGATATTAGTCTGCTGCTGACTAGATCATGTTAAGCTTTTATGGTTGATTACAGAATCACACATTCAGGTCCACACTCTGAACCTAGATGAATAGCTCTTCTAGCAAATATTAATTGATTGTTTTGCAATATTATAACATGTGCAGATAATTGTGAGACTGGAAATGGATAGTTTTCTAGGATATGAACCTTCATATTGGAGGTATCAACTATAAAACAAGAACAAGTTAGGCTGGGTGTTCACTTCTTAAATCTCATGCCATAGTGACATGGTGGTGTGAGCTCCAAAGCAGACAACAAACATCTCTTTCCATGGACTCATGAAGACCTTGCCAGAAATGAATTCAAAAGATATTTTATGGGTAATTGAGTTCTGTATAGAAGAACAGTTGTCCAAAAGTATATAGCAGAACCACCAGGAGACTTCGCAGCAATATGAAAGCTTATGTTACCAAATAGACTCCAAAGGCTCAAATTGGCCGTGAGCCAAGTTACAAGAAACTTTAGATGGTTTAGTGCTATAATCATCTATGAGTTGTCACGTGAATGACATTTTTTTTTTTTTTTGCTTGCAAATTCTGGAACAAAATTATATCTGCAACATTGCATATTTGCTTTATGACTTGTATCTTACTCCACATAGCTGATTCCTTGTTAAGATTAACCAAGCCATCATAAAAAAATGATAATAATAAGAAGAACTCCACATAGTTAGTCCATGGATAATTAATGGTTTTGCTCATGGTATTGACTAATTAACCATCCATATCAAGGGTCCTAGTTAAAGATGATGATGCCGATACATTACTAATTGAAGCATTAAAATTTAGAACAGTATAAGACGGGTTAGAATGCAAGTTCAATTACTCGAGGAAATGAAAAAAATATTAGTCATGTTAAGTAATTAGCTGATGAAAAGATGGAAAATAACAGATACAATAAAATACTAATCATGGCTGCCTCCATGGCTTTCAGGGATATCTTGTTTTCCAATTTTCTTGGATGTATTCATATTAGAACAGTATCAATCGGTTGTCTTATAAAAAATAAATAATTTTTTTTTGAAAAAAAACATAGAAACTAACAGATATAACATAAAATGCTTAAACAACAAAATACTTACATAAGGGTGCATTGACATGGTCAATGGATGCAATCATACGGACATGGGAACAGCACGCGATTCGAGCAAGATATTGTTGTGATTCAGAGTCCCGTAAAGCTGGTCCGTCGATATTGTGAATAACAATGCATACAAAGCAGTCATTCTCATTTGGAAGTTGCCCATCAAGAAATAAGAAAAGATCTTCTGTGGACTGGGAACTAAAAGGATGTTTGGGCTTGCTCCCTGTAGAACATTTTCGTTTGGTTTTTAATTGGTCCCATAGAACTTCAGCTATGGTAATCACAACCTGCAAGAAGAAAATGGTCGCAAGAGTATTATAATTTCTATCTATTTCATATTTCTAGTAGTAAGCCATACCAAAATTTTTATTATCAATGAATTGTAAAGTAAAATCTCTGGGCAATCACACTGCACATAGAGTTGTTAATTTTACGGTACTGAACTGAAATAAAACTACTGTTTCTAACATGCTGGTCATGAGTAGGCAGCCAATGGCACACTCAGAGCCTATATTCAAGAAGCAAACATCTGCACGCAACAACAGAATATAACAGATCCCATTTCCCTCACTCCACCCCCTCCCCAAACACCACCAAATTCCCTGGAGCAACCCATGTAAAAAGATTCATTTGTATTCTGTCAAGGTATGATCCATTGGGGACATGATATATCTCTGCTCTTAAAGCATGAATATATCAATAATACCACAGCAAAGGTCCATCATAAGTAAGCCATGATAATTAAGGCAAGAATCAGACTGGATCCATACTTATCAACTTATCTATGATGCTTAATGCTTTTGACTTTCCATCATAATCCAAGTGAAATGAGCATTTAAACAAATTAGTGCCAAATTACTGAAGCAAGATATAAATGCACAAGAGAATTATAATTTCTCTGTCACTATTTCCGGTAGCAAGGCATACCAAAAGTTTTATTATCAATGAGTCGAAAAGTAAAATCTCTGGGCAACACTGCACATAGAGTAGCTTAATGTTAAGTACTGAGCTGAACTAAAACTATTGTTTTTAGCATGCTGGTCATGAGTAGGCAACTAATGGCGCTCTCAGAGCCTATTTTTAAGGACAGAGCCTTTGCACACAACAATGAAATATAACAGATCTCATTTCGCTCACTCCAACCTCTCCCCAATGAAATATAACAGATCTCATTTCGCTCATTCCAACCCCCTTCCAAACATGACCACATTCCCCTGGAGCATCCCATGTAATAAAATTCATTGGTATTCTGTCAAGGTATGATCCATGAGGATAATGAAGTATATTTCTGCTCTTAAAGCATGAGATTATTCATAATATTGCAGCAAAAATCCATCATAAGCAAGCCACAATAATTAAGGCAAAAGTCAGACTGAATCCATACTAACCAACTTATCTATAATGCTTAATGCTTTTGAATTTCCAGTGTAATCCAAGTGAAATAAGCGCTTAAATAAATTACAGCCCAAATTACTGAAGCAAGACATAAATACACAATGGATAAGTAACCAATAAATACAAAATTTACATCAATAATTCCACTGAACATGAAAGTATGTAAAATGCTCAGACTTAAAAAAATAAGAAAAATGGTTATGCTGTCTAAATAAACATTTCCATACAAGACTACCAATAACGATTGCTCTGTACCACTCTGTCAAATCCAATTATATAGTTCACTTTTTTTGAGAGAGAGGAATTATATAGTTCATTTTTGTGAACAACTGCATCATAGAAACATATTCCATGGATGCTTATCACATGGACATATGAATACGGGAACATTTTTGAAACAATGCATAGTGAGAATACAGACAAAATTACGAAGGAGGAACTTGTATATGAGCAAGAACCATTGTTAGTTACCATACTGAAAATCTGAATGGAACCTTCGATAACTCATATATGAAAATCCATGCCTATTAGACACCAGAATGACTAACTAGCTTTAGGGTTATGCCATCCAAACAAAATCCCCAAACATATGACATGGTATGCATCAGAAAATTTCCAATATGTTTGCTGATGGAGGTATTTGTGGAATATAAGACAATTCAAATCAAATCACCTTCAGGCATAAAACTAACCATCATCCCAAGTCTTATAAAGTTATCTTCTTAAGTTAGGTCCACTTAATGGATTAACATATATGAATTATTTTAGGAAAAAGAGAAAAGATTTCACAATAATAACCATGAGTCCTTGGAGAAATCTAAGGGTTTGAGGGGAGGGATGGAGTTAGAGATTAATGAGCAGATAACTATGCCTTCCACCAAATTCACTAGAGGAAAAGAAACATAAAAAATGTAAGAGATTGGATTGCAAAAATACATGAATTATTAGCATATGTACCAGGAGAGGACAATACTTGTTTTATGTTGACTGATGGAAGATAGCCATTGATTACAATTACTCCAAAATCTGTTAATGCCGATGAAGCAAAATCTTCAAGCAAAATCTTCTTAGAACCAAAACCATATATTAAGAGGCCAAAGCCACACCTGTGATAAGGAAAAAGAAAGTACTTTCACACATTATTTTACAGATTGGAGAGGGAAATTATTACAAAGAACCAAAGCCACAGGTTAAAAGGCCAATGCCACCCAAAAATTGACAGCTCAACCAATGCAAGAAAGTACAAGTAATGTAGATGCATGATGCTCCTTATTAAAAGTTACAAATGTTTAACAATGCATCATAGAAGCTAATTTATGCCTAGAATGTTGCTTAGACCACAATACTTAATTTTCTCAAGCCAATATTTGCTCCATGGGTATAATAGCATTCGGGACTACACCCCAACCCCACCCATCACTCCCCCCCCCCCCACACCACCCACCCACAAAAAGAAAAAACACCCCAACCTCTTTGTCTCCCACTTCAGCTAAAATAATTGATAATTCTTCCCATTTTAAATGGAATCCCAAGCACATTCATGGGAATTGTGATAATATAGATAAGCCTATCAGACCAGTTACTTTACCTTCGAGGTCAAACAATTACAGAATCCCCACATTGAATGGAGATGGAAGCAAACAGTTAGTTTACACAGCAAGAGAGAAGCAAAATGTCAGAAAGGGTACTATACCTTATGAATACAGAAATGACTACTAGATTTCTGGTCATGGTGATTGAAAAATATATAAACACTCCTATGTAGACCCAAATGTGTTGTAGCATAAAGGATTACTCTGGACATTCCCTTGGACAACTATAGTTTAGCAATATCATACCCACTTTGCAGCTATAGAATACAGATTATATTACATGCGGACAACCTTCAATTTCTAATTTTTGGTTAAAAATGAGTCATCGTGAGCAAACAAAGTATTTATGCTGGTAAAACAAGACCATTTTAAATATCATTTACTTTAGAAATAGAACATACCTCAGCTCAAATAGCCACTTAGAATACAAGTCTTTGTAGCTTTTTAACAAAGATGCTGTCTCTTTCTCATGTTTCGGTACAATTTCAGGCACTGCTGCTCTCAAAACCTGGCAAAAAACAATGATAAAATTATAACATAAAAGAAACAAGAGGTCACAATGATCACCTCTGAAATTAGGAAAAGAGCAACTATTTATATAATAGCTAAGAATTTTACACAAAAACTTCAAAGACAAAGGTTGCTATGGCACCATTGTGAATAAACGAAATATATAATGTTGATACAAAGATGGATATTGTGGCATATTAATTTCAGCAGATTAGGAAAGGACAAGTTTGAAAGTAGCAATTAAATTCAACATTTTCAACCTCTAGAAAAGCACTTTTACATGTCACATCACATGGCATTGAAATGTATAGGTGACAATAATTGTGGTAAGTTTGAGAATGTTTTACAAAGTAATTTTCTGTGAAAAATGAACAATGAAAAAAATGCACACAAAACATAGTGGCTCAGCGAAAGCAATTGGGGACTACCTAATGTTAGAAAATATGTTGCTGAACTCCTCTACAAATAGACTCGTCACTCGTAGCAGCTTTGGAGCTAGGGAGTTCCAAATGCTTCAATTCCTCCTCCTCCCCCTCCTCATTTTCCATTGATACAACCAAATGCTACAAATCCACCAGCCCATCCCCTCTATAAACTAATAGAAAAGGCATTTATGAGACATCAATGAATTCAACTTTCAAACTGTGATTCAGCTCAAAACAGGAAGTTTTATCTAATACACTAACAATGGTGTAACCCAAACGTGACAAGTGCAACTGATGCTAGAATCATAATATCAGCCGAAGATATTTATTTCCACCCAAAAGATCACATCATTCATGAAATTGATGAAAATGCAAGATTTAGTTCAGCCAAAAAAAAGGGGCGCTGTTCCTATTTTTTTTTTCTTTTTTTTTTCCCTTGGTGAAGTGGTATACTGTCCCTAATCTTAAAACACCAATGAAATGTATTCCACTATGATTCCAGACAGGTTGGAACATATAACTCCATCAGTCTGTCATATTTACCCATCATGAGATCGACTACAACACCGCTCCAGTTCAAATCAAGGTCTTTTCCGAATTAAAAATCAAGAAACTATGGCACTCCATTCCCAACCCTCTGGATTAAATCCCATCCATCCAAAGCCATTCCTACCCATTTCAAGACTAATCTCAACTGATGGACGTCAATAAATCAAATTCTAATCACTAAATGGTGGAACTAATAACGTCCAGATCTCAAAAGAAACAAGAAACAAAGATTAAATACAGAGAGAGTTTTAACATGGGGATTTCCCCATTACCTGTTCGTCGACGAGAGCAATGTCGGAAAGCTTGCGGGCGGACTTCCTGCCGGAGACGGAGCCGATCTCTTTGGCGAGAAAATAGTTTCGAGAGAGCCCGAACTCCTCCTCGTCATCACCGTCGGTGGGATCCATGATCGGTTCGTCGTTCCCCCTTCCTCTGGGAAAGGAGGCCTCGTCGTAGCCCTAGTGGCGAAACATCTTTTCCCGCGCTTCTTGACAGCGTCTAACGTGCCGCAACGGTTGGTAACGTGTCGGACTCGGGTAGAATAGCAATTTTATAGCATTACCCTTGTTAACAAGGCGCTCCCAATCATACCGAAGCGTGCTCGCAATCTATCCATATATCTCACAATATGCAATATGCAGTTTTGAAGATAAACTTTAATGTTGGTCTAAAGGACAGGGGATATGGTGCTGCCTAATCAGGGATCATACTCATGAAAATTTTTTTGTGCACCGATAAAAAAATCAACATGAAATATATCGCTTTATGTAATTAATTTATATAACTATTATTTTTTAAAATATATTTAATACCTGTAGTTTTATTTTTTTAAAAAAAATTTGTATTACAAAAATATCTCTATCTTTTAGAAAAATTATGACATATTAGGACTTCCTATACGCAGGATGTCATAATATGGTCCAAAAAATTATGACATTCTGTATCAAATTATGATTTCCTGCATGCAGAATGTCATAATATGACTCAGAATGTCATGATATGGAAGGGATATTTTTGTCTAACCACTTTTCAATGCACATTTAAAACTTGCAGCTTTAATTTTTTGTTTGAAAATTTTGAATGATGAAAATATCCCTATTCTAAAAAAAAATAATGATATTCTGTGCATATTATGACATCCTACATTATATTATGATATCCTGTGGATAAAAATTATAATTTTCTGAACCCAAAATGTCATAATATGGACATAAGATGTCATAATTTTTCAAAGAATAGGAATATTTTCGTTATTCAAAATTTTAAATAAAAAAAATAAAGCTGCAGGCATTAAATGTATGTTAGAAAGCGATGAGTATGTGGACCAATTGGACATGATGATATGCTCTACATCGGAGTTTCTACATCGCTCGCGGTGCATAAAGAATTTCCTCCATACTCACAAGACCTCTTATGCTGTGGATTTGTATTTTGTTCTTCCAGCTAATTTCAAAAAGAGTTAGAGGGTGCAATGACTATAACTATGAAACTACTTTTGATTTTCAGTTTGAAGGAGACTTAGCAACTATAGTTTTTGCAAACGCTAAAAATAATGTAATTATTCTTTATTATTCAACATTTTTTTATTTTTTGCAGGCCTTCCCGAACCATACTGCCTTGTTACTTCCCATGTTAATGTAAAGATAAATCAAGTAATTAACTTGTTGACAAGGAGAGCCATTAGCTTGGATGACAATTTTATTTGAGATTTTAATTATCTACATAATTTGATTGATTATACTAATTCTTGAGACCCTATATATTTAGGGTTTGTTTTGTTGAAAGTAATCTGACGTAGAAAATAAATTTCATGTTAAATTATCATATTTCGCACAAAAAAAATAAAAAAGATGGTAAAATAATTTAGATCCTATACCTATTTTTTCAAGAGAAAAAATGATTTGAAATTGTCATTGCTCAATGAAAATGCACTTACTTATACTATATTAATATTATACTAATAATATCATATAATTAATATACTAAAGATGTCAATATATGTACATATCATACTAATATGATATTAATATGTTATAAATATATCAATATACTACATTAATAAATTATAAATATATCAATATATTATGTTAATAAATTATAAAAATTCTTTTGTTCGAGATTTTGATTGTTTATATAACTTAATCGATTGTGCTAATTCTAGAGTTCCTATATGTTTAAAGAGATCTTGAATTTCTTTCCACATTAGAAAAAAAAAGTTTATATCTTATCAAGCTTTATTTTGGCTAGCCAGTCATCACTTCTCTCAACTTAGAGGGGTCCATTGTGTGAACAAGGCTGATATAGTTCCCATTATAGATTTTCAAAATAGTGCCACAACCATCTACAAATAATCAAGTTACATACAAGTCAACACTGTCTTATAAATAAGATGTGGTTTTGGCTGGTATTTATTGAGCATCTTGTTAGATGTATGCCCTAGAAGTCAGATGGACTGACATATGTATACATTCTAAAGGCATAATTTTGTAATTAAATTTTGAAATAAATAAAATTTGAATTATTTTTTCATTCATATTGTGTTTTAGTAGTGTCCATGAATTATCCGAAGAATTGACGGATGATGACACATATTCTCAAAAATTAAAAATTTAAGGCACATGCCATTAGTGGTTAATTTTCGAATGCTCCCGATCGATAGATCGTCATAGAGACGGTGACTGATCAGAATAGATCGATGCACAGATCGCTTTTCTTCATGGGTAGACGAGTCTCGAGTCAACAATATAGGGATACTGGAGTAAGAGTGTAGGTGCTTGATAGCGATCAAGGGTGCCGAGCTTGACCAATACGAAAAGTCACTAGGATGGATACCCACTTGTCAGTGACTTACTCAAAGTTGCAATAGTGTAGATAGTTTTTTGATCTGCGGTGTCTCAGCTGTTCACAACAGGGTTGCTGTAGTTTGACTGCACAGTTACTTGATTACCTAGCTATTCGAAACTTGACGGTGTATATTGGCTACAATAGGTCCATTGTAAGAATAGGATATGTACTTAAATTGGATCTATCGATCCTAATAGATAGGGAGAGATCCTATACAAATTATGAGACTGAGTCTTAAAATTTATGATCATGGTAGGTGAATGATGGAAAAGAGTTTTTATAAGATTTTACATAGACCCAAATCGATTGAATCTGATATATGACAGACGAATGGATTTGACGAGTTATCCTTAACCTGTATCTTGTCTGGACTGACGACAGAAGAACTGAACTATACAGTAACTGTACCTAGAAATTTATTACTTTTATTCTATTAGATTACCACTACATACTACTAGGTGTCACTGATGGATTGTGAGACTCGTCGAGCGTCATCTTGATAATTGATGACTCTCGAAGGACAGAGTTAAAATTATTCCAATCTATCGAAAGGAGTTTTGATGATATTGTGATGAAGATTACAATATATCTTACTACCAGATATAATGGAACCTATAGGGTCACACATAAAAAAGGTTCTTGTTCAATCAGATGCTTGATCGACGATTATGAATCGTTAAAGGATAAAATCGTCAATATGATTGATGATTGATCTTAAGTAAAAATTATAATTATGTAATCCACTAAATGTTAGTAAATTATAGAAGAATTAATTAGTAATTGGATTGCTAATTGACTCAATTTGATTGAGCAATGAAGTTCGGATCAAGTCTAATTGAATTGGATTCAGTTTATCTTGGATTGGGTTTGATTGGATTAAGCCTGATTACGAGAAAGATTAATTTCTGATTTGATCAGAACTTGGATTCAATTAATTTCTAATTGGATTAGAAATTTATTGAGGAGATTGAGTTTCTAATTTGATTAAATTCTATTCTCTTTTTGGGTCAAACCAAATCAGATTTAGATTAAAACCAAAATGAAAATCGTAGAGTCCCAAGGAATTGAGACTCTCTCCCCTTTCATGCCCTAGAATTTCACGTTAAGATATCTCACGAAAAAAATAAGTAGTGTAGGAATTTTTGCGTAAAAGGGAAAGGGCGTAGAGAGGGTGGGGCGGCATCTATTGATGACTCACGTCCTTATCTCTTTCTTAATTTGAATTCCATTCAAATTAAGAGATAATGATAAGAAGGGAAGGTGATTGCTTCTTGAGTCATCATCCTTATCCTTTCTAAATTTAAATTTGATTCAAATGAAAGGACATGGATAAGGATGGAAACAAATCAAGACATTGTAGGGAAATATGGTGGCACCTATCCACTCATCTTTTGTGAGTTGAGAAAAATACAACATGAAAAATTAGATCTGATTTCTCACACTACTCTTATTCTTGGTGCAAAAATATTTTTGCCGTCCCATGTGATGTGGTGTGCAAGAAAGGAGGCACCCCTCCAAATCCTAATTTCCTCTTTTCTGTAAAAGGGTCCAAAAGTTAGACAACTTGAATAGATGAAAAATAAAGAGAGGAAATTATTTTCTTAAGGTGAGCCTCCTCTCTTCTTCCTCGTCTCTATTATTATTCTTCTTCTCCATCTTTAGAAAGTTTGCAAGATTTGAGAAAAAGTCATTTCAACCATCAAAGAGGAGATCTCTGTAAGGAAGCTAGCATCCCGAGAAGATCATCCCACCTCTGATCGGAACGAGTTTTTATGTAAATACCTGTGGAGATCAGGCACGTGCACGGCTAGAAGAACTGTTCAGATCCACAATCATCGACTGTAGTGTAATACAACCCACACAAAGGTATTGAGATTCGATCTCGATATTATTTTATTTTATTTTTAAATTATATGCATGTCGTAGATCCGAATACAGGTAGTTAATAGATTGATCTATTGCATGTGGAGTTAAAGGGTTTAACGTAAATCTGCTTCTACTGTCATTTCAAAATTATTTTGAAATCTATACACGCAAGTCTACCCGCTTCCTAACAATGGTATCAGAGCCAGATTTTTCTTTGACATGTATGATCTGATTTTATTTTAGATCTGAAAGTTTGAGGTGTTTAAAATCAATCTTGTGCTACTTTAAGGTTATCCTGATATAGGGTTTATCCCCTATATTGAAAAGGTTGTCCTAGCACAAGATTGATTGATTTTGAAAATTATTTTGAAAACTATTAAATCAATCTTTGAGATCTGAAAATAGATGTATATGATGTATCTTTATTTATATTTAGATATGAAATTAGAATAATTAAAGAATGCATCGGATTACTATAAGTTTGTCCTAATATAGGGTTTATCTCCTATATTGAAAAAGTTGTCCTAGTTTGATGCGAATCAATTTTTGAAAAATATTTTTAAAATATTTTAATCATTATTTTAGATCTGATTTAGCACATATAAAATATGTATAATTTTAGTTTTAGATCTGAAAATTATATATGTGATATATCTTTTGTTGTTTAGATCTAAAACTGCATATTTGAGATATATGACTTTAGGTTTAGATCTGAAAAAAATTCATAACCATAAGCCATTAATGCATGCAATGAAACATAATCTAAAAAGTATTTTAGAATTTGAATTTTATGTCATTGCATGTGAGTATGGGTTGAATAAATTAGGTCTAGTGATCAAACTATAATTAGGATTAATTGATTACATCAGGTTAGAACCCATTATTGATTTTGAGTAGTTGATCGAATCTAATCAATGATTGGTTAAGATTAGATCAAAGGAGCTCAAAGTCGAGTTTAGTTATAGTTGATCGTATCGATTCATATTTTGATATAAATTGATTGACTCAAGATCGAATTTAGTTTCATAGTTCGGACCTGGATCAATAGACCAATCTGATCAATTCTAATTAACTAATTTGGTGTCTAAGGAAAGTATTTAGATGATGGTTCTTTAATTGATTCCGTTGTCTGACCTGACCAATTCGTTAGTATCCAAAAAAAGCAATGGGGAGACCCCCACTCATCTTAACTTATCTAACCATTTTAGGAGATTATGTTTTGTATTATGTTACTTGTTGACTCGAGTTCATCTATGTCGACTAGGTTGATCAGACATGAGATGTACTAATCTGAACCTAGTTAGTTAGACATGAGATGTGCTTATCTGACCAGACCTGTCATTTACATGAGATGTATGTGACTATGTAGAAGAGACCTGAACTTAAAACCTCCTCAACAATATTTAGTCAAGAGATCTTCCACCGTTGTAGAGTACCATGCCTTCTTTGATATTGATTGTACTCAACTGGATACAATGGATCAGTTACATCAGAGGAGAAGTAACCACTCTAAATGCGGGATGGAGATGGGGTTGGGCTCAAGATCTATCAAGTGAGGGTCCAATGACGATTTCATTCGCGCTCAATGGTAGGTCTGACTTAACTAAGGAATGAGGTCATGATCTGTCAGATAAGATTTCAGGACTTAAAAATTAAGTTTGCTGCAATTTACTTGAGAAGCATTGGGCAAGAGTTATCCACCTATTGGTTGATACATTCATCAAGATCTGTCAGGTAAGATGGTATACCAATCGGTGAGACCATAATACCCATTAGGAACCTTAACTCACAAAAAAAATTTTGCTTCTTAATCCAAGGAGTGTTAGGATCCAAAAAATTAGTGGGAGCTCCGTAGAAATAATGGGAGCTAAGTTTATTTTTAAAATAAATTCTCTAAAATAAATTAAAAATCAATTACAAAAGTCTAACTAGAAACATCTTCTCTCTATAGAAAATTATTTGCTTCCAATAGTCTAGCTTGCATCTTAGAAATCAACTAAATGTCAGGTTTCAACTATAAAGATTGGCTAAAAGACTTGAAAGGTGTTTTGAGTTTCAAAAATCTAGGTTGTGTTTTAGACTAGAAAATACCGATAGGAACCTTAAAGAGTTCAAGGGACACACTTTTAGAAGGTATGTCGGATCTGCTCGTGATTAAGACCAATCTTACCATTTCTTCTACTATTGGTTGGATAATAGACTCTGATTTTAGTATATATTTGTGCACTTCAATACAGGATCTTAAAGATTGTACAAAGTTGAAGCTAGAAGAGATGACCCTACGTGTAGGCAATAAAGCAAGAGTTGCTACTATGGCCATAGGGACCTATCCTCTTCAACTATCATTTGATTTATGTCTAGAACTAAGGGACTATTACCATATGCCTAATGCGAGCAGAAATGTGATTTCTGTTTCGTGCTTAATATAGGATGATTATGAAATTAATTTCAATAAGGACCACTATACCATTTATTTTGGAAATAAAATGATAGCACGTGGTCACTTAATCAATAGTCTCTATCATTTGTATGCCGATGCAGATGAGTCAATTAATCTATTTGAGCAAACTGTGAGTGCCATTGGATCTGAGAAATCTAGAAATGAGGTTAACCTAAAATACATGTGGCACCTTAGGCTAAGTCATATCGGAGAAGAAAGAATCAATAGGTTGGTGAAAGATGGTCTTTTAGACTCATTCTCGGATGAGTCGTTTCTAGCCTGCAAGTCCTGCCTTCTGAAAAAAATGATCAAGCTTTTCTTTGTAGGACATGAGAAAAGGATCACTGAAGTACTGGCTCTGGTACATACTGATGTATACAGCCCATTTGATGTATCGATCAGAGGAGGTTATCTCTACTTCATCATCTTTACCGATGATTTTTCACAGTACGGATACGTATTTCTTATGAGACATAAATCTAAAGTTTTTGAAAAGTTCAAAGAATTTAGATCTGGAGTTGAGAAGCAAACTAAGAAATCACTCAAGATACTTCGATCAGATCGAGGAAGAGAATATCTGAGTAAAAAAAATTTTGGTTACCTCAAAAAAAATGGCATAGTCTCTCAATAAACTCTATTTGAAATGTCTCAGCTTAATGAAATTTCATAACAGAAAAATTAGATCCTATTAGATATAGTTTGATCTATAATGAGCTTCACCGACCTTCCTTTATTTCTGTGGAGATACATCTTAATGACAGTCAATTACTTAATTAATAGGGTTCTCTCTAAATTCATTCCTACCACATCACATGAGATATGGTATGGTAAGAAGTCGAATTTTAGTTACCTCAAAATTTAGAGATGTCCGGCTTATATCAAACAGTAACAGACGGACAAGTTAGAGGCTAGATCTATGAGAACTTATTTTATAGGGTACCTAAAAGAGTTGGGATACTATTTTTATCTCCCAGAGGATCACAATATAATTGTAAGTCGGTATGCTAAATTCTTGAAAAGAGATTTTATCCAGAATGGAGGTAGTGGGAGGAAAATTCAGCTTGAAAAGAGTTTCTCTGAAGAGCAACGAGCCATAGAGCCTATGGAATCCATTCCACCTCGTAGATCCACTAGGATCTCTGTCACGCCCCCGACCCGAGATTTGTGGATCGAGGGTCGCGGCAACCGCCGCATACTCATGAAGAACTCTCTCCATAAGCATGCAAGGCATCTCATCACGATATCAATGCATCGCAGCGGAATAAATTCAAATAATTATTATTCAACTGTAATTCATGTAATTAAATCAAATGTCTTACATCCAATAAAATTTTTCTAAAACAATAAATCTAAATTCAATTGAAGTGTTGACAATGCTAAATCTCGCCTCTAAAAGCTCTGTCCCAATATTTCTTCCCACGTTCGAAATTAATTATCTGAATCTGAAAAATAGAAAGAAAGGTAATGAGCTAGACAGCCCAGTAAGTAACAAATATCTCAACCAGATATTTCAGATATTATAAAATTTTTAAGAATAAAGCTGCAATTAAACATAAAAATATATTTCATATTGATTTAATGCAAACCCAATAATTTCAAATATTCACATATAATAAATCCGATTCGATTCAAAACACTCGAAACTCAACAGCCTCGACTATGACCAACGTTTAACCCCCATTGGCGGGGTCCACATAATACCAGCGCACAACCCCCACTGGCAGGGTCCACAAGTACCAGCGCACAACCCCCACTGGCAGGGTCCAGAAATACCAGCGCACAACCCCCACTGGCAGGGTCCACAAAGTACCAACGTATAATCCCCATTGGCGGGGCCCACTGAAACATAGTTAGGCTGAGAGCATAAATTCGATCTGTATCAAAACACTTAGTACCACAACATATATCATAATCTTTCACTAAACATGTGCATAAATCTATATACCATAACATTTCAAAAGCACTTTTCTTTCAAAACATAATTTCGTAAATCATGCATAATTTCAGAGAATAATTATTTATTTTCAGAATAAATATGGAATATCTTGGAAAGATGATTCATTACTTACCTTTCACGGAGCACTGAATGAATGGATCGACTAACTTCTAGAAGATTCTTCCGTGCCTATTATTCAAAATTATATTTTTACATTAATTTTAATTCAAAATTAAATCTAACAAATCTCAAAATCAAAATCTCGCTTAAAATCAGACTCGTCTCTAAACTTGATCAGAATCATCAGATGAAGCCTTCCACTACGTTAATCCTAGAGGAATAACTTTAGAGAGAGAGGAATCCATCAAGAGAGAGAAATATTTTAGAGAGAGAAAATTCTAGAGAGAGAAAGTAGAGAGAGAAAGTCCAATTCTAGAGAGAGAAAATCAGAGTTCAGATTGAGACAAGAGAGAGAAGAGAGAGAAACTCTCTCTCTCATCAATTTCAATTTATTTATTTATTTATTTATTTATTTATTTACTTACTTATATATATATATATAAATATACATATATATTTATTTATTTATTTTTATTAATATTATTATTATTTTCTTTTCTTTTCTTTTTCTTCTTTTTTTTTTTCTTTTTCTTTCCTTTTCTTTTCTTTTTCTTTTCTTTTTCTTTTTCTTTTTCTTCTTTTCTTTTCTTTTTCTTTTCTTTTCTTTTTCTTTTTTTTTTCTTCTTCTTCTTCTCGGTTCTTCCCGCACCGGAACAGGGGACCGGCGTCCCCTCGGCCTTGACCGGTCGTTCGGGCCACATCCGCCGCGGCGGAGGCCGGCGGCCGACGGGGGTCACTCCCTCGGTCACGGAGGAGACATGGCCGGCGATCAATTCCGATCGCCGGCGCCGGAAATTCAAGGAGAAGAAACCCAAAAACAGGGTCGCTTTCCCGACGGAAAAATCAGCGACTCTCGTCGCCGGCAGCCGCGCACAGGAGCATGGGAGGAAGGAGAAGAAAGAGGGGAGGAAGAGGAAGACTTACCTCAGCCTCCGGAGACCTCGTCGGCGGCAATCACGGCGAGAAATCAACCGGTGTCCGCGGCTTAATTTCGGAAAAATCGGAGGGAAGGAGAGGAAGAAGAGGCCGATGATCGGTCTCAAGGGAAATGGGTCTTCTTATAGATCACCCTAGGACTCCGAGGGGTCCTAGGAGTCCTATTTTGCCCGGGAATCACCGGAGAAGAAGACTCCTACCGGGAGTCTTCTTCCCGGTTTCTCTGTTTTTTTTTTTTTTTTTTTTTTAGTTTTGGGTTATCACATTCTTCACCTCTAAAAAGAAATTTCGTCCTCGAAATTTTTCATACCTGTCACCATTGTATTGGAAGCCTGTGGATTCTGCTGAGTAAGTGCATAAACTCTTCCCTGGGTTTTAGAAATCGGTCCGCCACCCTTATGTTGTCCTTCATGAGTTCTTTTGCCAGCTTGATTTTCAGTATTTAGCGGGCAGCTAGCAATTTTATGATCCTTCTGTCCACATTTGAAACAAGCACCGGTATTCCAATAGCAATCCTTATCTGCATGATTTTTGCCACATCTGGAGCATGGCTCACCATCAATCTGTTGAGTCTTATTGTCTACTGCTCCCTTAGCTGATCTTTTGATGTTTTTATTATTCTGCCCTTGTGTATCATTTGATTGTGCTCTCTTTCTTTGCCTTCTTTCCCTTTCCATGCGTTCTTCATTGACTTCCCTTTCAATTATCAGTGCTTTGTTTACCACATCTGCATAAGTTGTCAATTCATAAGGAACCACTTGTTTTCGAATCTCAGTTCTCAGTCCCATCTCAAACTTGTGAACACGTTCTTGCTCACCATCCACTAATCTCGGAGCAAATTTTGCTAACTCTGTAAATTTTGCTTCATATTCGGTCACACTCATACCCTTTTGCTTCAAATAAATAAACTCTTGCTCTTTCTGGATCCTTATACTCCGAGGAAAATACTGATCATAGAATGCAATCCGAAATCTTTCCCAGGTAAGTATTTCGCCATCTTGTTCATGCTTGCGCTGTAGTCGCTGACACCAGTTGTATGCTTCTCCTTGTAGTAAATAAGCTGCATATCGAATCTTTTCTTCATCAAGACACTCTTGGACAGCGAAAGCCTTCTCCATCTCCATTATCCAGTTGTCAGCCTCCAAAGGTTCAGTAGTCCCCTTGAAAGCTGGAGGAGCAAGCTTTTTAAATTCTGAAATGCTGTTCCGTTGTACTGGTTGCTCTCCATGTTGTGGTGGTGGATGCTGATGTTGTTGTGTATCTCGTTGTATCTGTTGTTGTTCAAACATTTGCTGCTGCATTTGTTGTTGCGCTTGTACCATCCTGATTAGGGTCTGCATTAACTGAGCCATATCTGGTTCTTGACGTGCTCTCGAAGTACTCCCATTAGGATCTACAACTCCCTCCTCCTGAGGGGTGCCACTGGTCAGATGGGGAGTGCTACCATCCCGTGGTTGTGATGTCTCTCTTGCAATTCCTTGAGTAGTTCTTGTCATTCTACGGGGAGGCATGATAACCTTGTAGTAGTAAAACCTTATTAGATTCATTTATCTATTTGTTAGGATGGGTTTATTATGATGTTCATACTCTAACGTCCCCATATTCCTAATGTTTACCCACCTACACTCATACTATGTCAAATTCTATGTGTCATAATTTATCCACTTATGCTCTGATACCATATTAATTGTCACGCCCCCGACTCGAGATTTGTGGATCGAGGGTCGCGGCAACCGCCGCATACTCATGAAGAACTCTCTCCATAAGCATGCAAGGCATCTCATCACGATATCAATGCATCGCAGTGGAATAAATTCAAATAATTATTATTCAACTGTAATTCATGTAATTAAATTAAATGTCTTACATCCAATAAAATTTTTCTAAAACAATAAATCTAAATTCAATTGAAGTGTTGACAATGCTAAATCTCGCCTCTAAAAGCTCTGTCCCAATATTTCTTCCTACGTTCGAAATTAATTATCTGAATCTGAAAAATAGAAAGAAAGGTAATGAGCTAGACAGCCCAGTAAGTAACAAATATCTCAACCAGATATTTCAGATATTATAAAATTTTTAAGAATAAAGCTGCAATTAAACATAAAAATATATTTCATATTGATTTAATGCAAACCCAATAATTTCAAATATTCACATATAATAAATCCGATTCGATTCAAAACACTCGAAACTCAACAGCCTCGACTATGACCAACGTTTAACCCCCATTGGCGGGGTCCACATAATACCAGCACATAACCCCCACTGGCAGGGTCCACAAGTACCAGCGCACAACCCCCACTGGCAGGGTCCAGAAATACCAGCGCACAACCCCCACTGGCAGGGTCCACAAAGTACCAACGTATAATTCCCATTGGCGGGGCCCACTGAAACATAGTTAGGCTGAGAGCATAAATTCGATCTGTATCAAAACACTTAGTACCACAACATATATCATAATCTTTCACTAAACATGTGCATAAATCTATATACCATAACATTTCAAAAGCATTTTTCTTTCAAAACATAATTTCGTAAATCATGCATAATTTCAGAGAATAATTATTTATTTTCAGAATAAATATGGAATATCTTGGAAAGATGATTCATTACTTACCTTTCACGGAGCACTGAATGAATGGATCGACTAACTTCTAGGAGATTCTTCCGTGCCTATTATTCAAAATTATATTTTTACATTAATTTTAATTCAAAATTAAATCTAACAAATCTCAAAATCAAAATCTCGCTTAAAATCAGACTCGTCTCTAAACTTGATCAGAATCATCAGATGAAGCCTTCCACTACGTTAATCCTAGAGGAATAACTTTAGAGAGAGAGGAATCCATCAAGAGAGAGAAATATTTTAGAGAGAGAAAATTCTAGAGAGAGAAAGTAGAGAGAGAAAGTCCAATTCTAGAGAGAAAAAATCAGAGTTCAGATTGAGACAAGAGAGAGAAGAGAGAGAAACTCTCTCTCTCATCAATTTCAATTTATTTATTTATTTATTTATTTATTTATTTACTTACTTATATATATATATATAAATATACATATATATTTATTTATTTATTTTTATTAATATTATTATTATTTTCTTTTCTTTTCTTTTTCTTCTTTTTTTTTTCTTTTTCTTTCCTTTTCTTTTCTTTTTCTTTTCTTTTTCTTTTTCTTTTTCTTCTTTTCTTTTCTTTTTCTTTTCTTTTCTTTTTCTTTTTTTTTTCTTCTTCTTCTTCTCGGTTCTTCCCGCACCGGAACAGGGGACCGGCGTCCCCTCGGCCTTGACCGGCCGTTCGGGCCACGTCCGCCGCGGCGGAGGCCGGCGGCCGACGGGGGTCACTCCCCCGGTCACGGAGGAGACATGGCCGGCGATCAATTCCGATCGCCGGCGCCGGAAATTCAAGGAGAAGAAACCCAAAAACAGGGTCGCTTTCCCGACGGAAAAATCAGCGACTCTCGTCGCCGGCAGCCGCGCACAGGAGCATGGGAGGAAGGAGAAGAAAGAGGGGAGGAAGAGGAAGACTTACCTCAGCCTCCGGAGACCTCGTCGGCGGCAATCACGGCGAGAAATCAACCGGTGTCCGCGGCTTAATTTCGGGAAAATCGGAGGGAAGGAGAGGAAGAAGAGGCCGATGATCGGTCTCAAGGGAAATGGGTCTTCTTATAGATCACCCTAGGACTCCGAGGGGTCCTAGGAGTCCTATTTTGCCCGGGAATCACCGGAGAAGAAGACTCCTACCGGGAGTCTTCTTCCCGGTTTCTCTGTTTTTTTTTTTTTTTTTTTTTTTAGTTTTGGGTTATCACAATCTCACATCCTCTTGAAAGATACATGGATATGCTGACAGAAGATGTAAAAAAAATATTTCTTATGGGTGATATGAATCATGTTGATGATCCTAAAATTTATGATGAGACGATGTCAGACATCAACTTCGAAAAATGGTTGGAAACGATGAGATCAGAGATTGACTCAATGCATACTAACCAAATCTGGACCTTAGTAAATCCATCAGAAGGAATAGTTTTTATTGGATGTAAATGGATCTTTAAGAGAAAGATCGGTTTGGATGGAAAGGTGAAGATCTTTAAAGTGAGACTTGTGGCCAAAAGTTATAGTTAGTGCGAAGGTATTGACTATCAGGAGATCTTCTCATCAGTTGCCATACTGAAGTCCATTCAAATACTGCTTGCTATTGCAGCAGCACATGACTATGAGATATGATAGATGGATATGAAAACTATCTTTCTGAATGAATATCTTGAGGAAGATATCTATATGAAGCAGCCTCTAGATTTCACATCCAGTGATGGAGATTACAAGGTCTGCAAGCTGCAAAGGTCCATCTATGGACTAAAGCAAGCATCTCGAAGTTGGAATACTCGATTCAATAATGTGATCAAATCATTTGATTTCATCAAAAACGAGGAGGACCCATTGTATTCAAGAAGGTCAGTGGGAGGGTTGTCCAGTTCCTCGAATTGTACATGGATAACATTCTTCTAATTAGGAATGACATTCCCATGATGATTTCTATAAAACTTTGGTTGTCCAAAGAGTTCTCCATGAAAGACCTTGAAGAAACATCCTATATTCTGTAAATAAAAGTTTATAGAGATAGATCTAAGAGGATGCTAGGTTTGTCACAGTAACTATATATAGAGAAAGTATCAAAATAGTTCAGCATGAAAAATTTCAAGAGGAGTCTGTTGCCCTTCAGATATGGAATTCATCTCTCCAAGAAGATGTGCTCAAGCACTCTTGAGGAGATTCAACGTATGAGTAAGATTTCTTATGGTTCGGCTATAGGAAGCCTTATATACGTAATGCTATGTACTCGATCTGATATTACTCTTGCTGTGAGTGTCACAAGCAGATATCAATCGAATTCAAGTGAGGAACACTGGATTACTGTGAATAATATTCTTAAGTACTTAAGAAGGACTAAGGATCTCTTCTTGATCTTTGGAGGAGGAGACTTGTGGGTACAGGGATATCCAGACTCAGACTTTATGTCTGACATTGATAATAGAAAGTCTACATCAAGTTTTGTGTTCCTGTATAATGATGGTGCGGTTAGCTAGAAGAGTTCCAAGCAATAGATTATTGCAGATTCTACCATGGAGGCAGAGTACATCGCTGCATCGGAGGCTACTAAGGAAGGATTTTGGTACAAAAAGTTTATTGCAGAGCTAGGTGTGATGCCATCAGATGTCGTCTCACTCTTCTGCGATAACAATAATGCCATAGCACTCGCTAAAGAACTGAAGTCTCATCAAAAGTCTAAACACATCGAGCGATGGTTTCATTTGATTTGCGAATATCTTGAGAAGAAGTTTGTCAAGGTGTAGAGATTTGACTCCATAGAGAATGTGGCTAACCTGTTGACCAAACCGCTGAGCCAACAAAAGATTGAAGCTCATCTTGAGAAGATGGAGCTTAGGTTTAGGGTCAATTGGTTTTAGGTCAAGTGAGAGTTTGTTAGATATTACCCTAGATGCCAGATTGGCTGACACATGTACACATTCCAAAGGCATAACTTTATAATTAAATTTTGAAATAAATAAAATTTAAATTATTTTTTTATTCCTGTTGTGTTTTAATAGTGTCCATGAATCATCTGAGGAATTGACGGATGATGACATGTATTCTAAATAGTTGAGAATTTGAGGTACGTATTATTAGTGATTAATTTCTAAATACTTTCGATCAATAGATCATCATAGGAATAGTGACTGATCAGTATAGATCAGTGCACAGATCATTTTTTTTCATGAATAGATGAGTCTCGAGTCGACAGTATAAGGACACTAGAGCGAGAGTGCAAGTGCTTGATAGAGATCAAAGATACTGAGCATGATCAATACGAGAAGTCACTAGGATGACTACCCACTCGTCAGTGACTTACTCAAAATTATAGTAGTGTAGATAGTTCTTTGACCTGCAGTGCCTCGGCTGTTCACAATGGGATTATTATAGTTTGACTGCACAATTACTTGATTATCTAGTCATTCAAAATCTTACAGTGTATGTTGGCTATAGTAGGTCCATTATAGGAATAGGATGTGCACCTAAATAGGATTTGTCAATCTTGATAGATAGGGAGAGGTCCTATGCAATTCATGAGATTAAGTCCTAAAATTTATGGCTATGGTAAGTGAATGATAGAAAGGAGTTTTCATAAGGTTTCACATGGACTCGAGTCGATTGAATCTGATATATGACGGATGAACAGGTTTGATGAGTTATCTTTAACCTACGTCTTATCGAAACTCACGATAGAAGAACTGAACTATACGTTAACTACACCTAGAGGTTCATTACTTTTATTCTATTGGATTGTCACTATATACTGCTATGTGTCATTGATGGATTGTGAGACTCGTCGAGCATCATCTTGATGATCGATGACCCTCGATGGACAGAGTTAAAATTGTTCCAATCCATCGAAAGGAGTTTCGATGATATTGTGATGGATATCATAATATATCTCACTACCAGACAGAATGAAACTTATGGAGTTATACACAAAATAGGTTCTTGTCCGATCAGATGGTTGATCGATGATTATGAATCGTTGAAGGATAAAATTGTCAATGTGATTGATGATTGACCTTAAGCAAAAGTTACAATTATATAATCCACTAAGTGTTAATGAGCTATAGGAAGATTAATTAGCAATTAGATTGCTAATTGACTCAATTTAATTAAGCAATGAGACTCGGATCAAGTCTAATTGAATTGGATTCAATTTGACTTGGATTGGGTTTAATTGGATCAAGCCAAATTACGAGGGAGACTAATTCTTGATTTAATCAGGACTTGGATTTTGTTAATTTCTAATTGGATTAAAAATTTATTGAAGGGATTGAGTTCCTAATTTGATTAGATTCTATTCTCTCCTTGGGTCAAACCAAATCAAATTTGGATTAAGACTAAAATGGAAACTCTAGAGTCCTAAGGAGTTGGTACTCTCTCCCCTTGCACACCCTAGAATTCCATGCTAAGATATCTCACAGAAAAAATATTTGGCGTGGAAATTTTTGCATGAAAGGGAGAGGGCGTAGAGAGGGTGGGGCGGCATCTGTTGATGACTCACATTCTTATCTCTTTCTTAATTTGAATTCGATTCAAATCAAAAAATAATGATAAGAAGGGAAGGTGGTTTCTTCTTGAGTCATCATCTTTATCCTTTCCAAATTTGAATTTGATTCAAATGAAAGGATGTGGATAAGGATGGAAACAAATCAAGACATTGTAGGAAAATATGGTGGCACCTATTCACTCTCCTTATTGAGAAAAATGCAACATGAGAAATCAGATCTGATTTCTCATGCTACTCTTATTCTTGGTGCAAAAATATTTTGGCCGCCCCATGTAATGTGGCGTGCAAAAAAGGAGGTGCCCCCTCCAAATCCTAATTTCCTCTTTCCTATAAAAAGGTCCAAAAGTTGGAAGCCTTGAATAGATGAAAAATAAAGAGAGAAAATTATTTTCTCAAGGCGAGCCTCCTCTCTTCTTCCTTTTCCATATTCTTTCTCTTCTTCTCCATCTCTAAAGAGTCTATAAGATTTGAGAAGAAGTCGTTTCAGCTATCAAAGAGGAGATCTCTGTAAGGAAGCTAGTACCTCGGAGAGATCATCCCATCTCTGATCGGAACGAGTCCTCGCGTGAAAATCTGTGGAGGATGGGCACGTGCGTGGCTAGAGGAGCCGTTCAGATTCACGATCATCGACTGCGGTATAGTACGACCCGAGCAAAGGTATTAAGATTCGATCTCAATATTATTTTATTTTATTTTCAGATTATATGCATATCGTAAATCCAGACACGGGTAGTTAATAGATTTGATCTATTACATATGGAGTTGAAGGATTTAACCTAGATCTGCTTCTGCTGTCGTTTCAATATTATTTTGAAATCTATGTATGCAAGCCTATCCGCTTCCTAACACATCTGGTGGTATTAGTATAGCAATAATAAAAAAATTATCCGATCTCCCATTTGCTTATCTATGAATAAAAATCATATGAGACGAGCACTACAAAATATCATATGAGGTGGACTTCCTATTTTATCACATTTCTTCTGATACCAATCCTAAAAAAAAATTAAAAGTCATAGCCTTCTTCTACTAATAAAGTCATTAGTCTTGTAATTAAAAGTAAAAAAAGATAATATTTTTTTTTATTTTCATAATATACTTTTTATCGATACATACTACATAACCAAGTGATGCATACCAAGCAAATTAATCATCAAGTGAGTTAATACATATCTCTAAAAAAATCAATGTATAGCTTTTAAAATATAGAATTCATCAATATACAACATATGATCAAATGATATATATTTAATTAGCAAATCAATCATCTAGCAATCCAATACACATCTTTAACTAAATTGATATATACTCATCAATATCTTGATGTATACTATAAGCCTTTTTGATACATATCTAGTAATGATATAATACATATCTCTAGATAAATTGATACATAATTTTCAGAAGATAGATTTTATCAATATATAATCTCCAGTCAGATGATACACATTAAGCAAATTAATCATTTAGTAACATAATATATACATCTAAATAAATTAATATATTATTTTTATAATATTACATTCACTAATACATACTATATGGTATGGTAATATATACTCATCGACTTTTTGATGCATACTGCAAACTTTTTTGATACACATCGAACAATGATTTAATATATATATCTCCAGATTAATCGATACATAGTTTGTAGGATGTACTTTTTATCTGGAGATATGTGTGAATCACTGCTAAGTGTGTATCAAGTAACTTGCAGTATATATCAAAAAGTCAATAAGTGCATATCGCCAAGCCATATAGTGTATACTAGTAAATATAAAATTTCGCAATCTATGTATCAATTTATTTAGACATATGTATTGGGTTGTTAGATAACTAAGTTAGTAAGTGTGTATCATCTGACTACATATTGTGTATTAGTGAACTCTATATTTTGAAAACTATATATCAATTTTTTTAAGATATGTATTGACTTGCTTGGTCATTAATTAATTTAGTATGTATCATACAGTTATGTAGCATGTATTAGTAAAAAATATATACTAAAAATGAGGAAGAAAGAGAATACAAATTTTTTTAATCATGAGATTGACAACTCTATTAGTAGAAAAGATCTTTGATTTATAGGTTTATTCTTTAAGATTAGTGTTAAGAGAAACATGGCCAACTATAAAGTTCACTCCATAATTTTTTCTCTAGTACTCATCACATATGATTTTTATTCCTTATCTAGCTTGTCCCACTATTCAGAATAAATAAATAAAAAAACCCCCCATACAAAAAATATTTAAAAAATATAAGATATCATTTGCCCCTTATATTGTCACTTTTCATTATTTCATTTATTGGAAAATCCTATAGTGAAATGAATGAACAAATGGCAAACGCAATACATTATTTAAAGAACATTCAGGATTCAATTATGTAAACCATCCAATCTCTCATTTCCATGATCCTGATTTCGCCTAGCAATAGTTTCTTTCAAAGTATATTTTCATTCACTTGATCAATCACTGCATCTATACCTATCTTTTTCTTGAAACAATGCCGCATAAAAATTGTTCATACATCTAGCTTTATTAACACAATGCCATCCATACAGAACATATTTGATTTGTGACCGGAGTTGGAATAAAAATCGAAATTGGGATCCAAATGAATTAGAATGACCATTCCCTATTCCATCCTAATAATTTGGCTCATGGTCAAAATCAAAATTGAATTTGAATATTGAAGAAAGTAGAAATAAATGTCGGAGGATTGAAGCATTCTCATTCTCTTCTAATTATAAGAGAAATAGAACTTTCTTTAACTAAATAAATAAAATAGAAGTCACTCATTTTCATTCAAGAATCCAACTCCTTCCAACAGAACATATGTTGAATATAATCCAGAGCAAGGATTGAGACTAATCATGCACTAGACTACGAGCATATTTTTGTCAAAGATTCCATCAGGTCATCCACGTCCAAACATTTTTATTAGGAATAAACGACAGAAGTTATCCCACACGGTTGAGTATGGAATAGTATTTACCTCCAATCTCACCTATTTAATCACTTGGCAAGAAATGTTACTCCTCTCCGGAAACCGCAAAGCCTCCAGAACCTCAACAAAAGCCGGACTCCTTGGAAGGCCTTCCATCCCGCGTTTTCCCAACCCTTGGTGCCCTCGCATCGATTCTCCTTCTTTGCCACCACACGAAGGGCAGATCTCAGACTACCTTCGAGATATATCTTTATTCCTCCACACCCTTATTGCCATGCATTTTATCACATATTAAATAATAGTAATGATGGTAATAGCTATCACAATGACAACATCGATAATAATAATAACTATTATAATCATTATCTTCATCATCCATCTAATTTATATAGCACACTCGTTATTAGAAATTGCAGTTCTTAATTCATCGGGATTGCAGTTCTTAATATTGCTATCCCAGTTTCCCCTCCATGCTAGACTAATGGAAGGACAACTGATAAAATTCAGTATAACTCTGTATGTCGCTCCACACACCTCAACATACAACTTATGAGATTGATGGCGCACACGCGAAGCATTGGATAGTATAAGACCATCCGTATCTACAATTGAGATAATACTGAATATAATGTATTATCATTCAAACTATTTCCATAGATCATGCCAACACCTGTACAACTAACGGCTTATAATTGCAGCCTTTATGTTACATAACTGTTTTAATAATAGCAGTATCATGTTACCTTTTTCTCCATTTTTATCATTTTAAGAGCTAATGACATTAGGGATGCAATAGGAGAATATGTAAAACATTCGAAAGTGAGCTTGAGAATATGCAAGGAACAAAAGCAAAATAGAATTTATGGGCTGGTCAGTTTATATTTCTAAATGACACATTATTTCATCCCCAAAGAGGTCTTGTTTGGCAGGGACACAAGTTTTGCATTTTGGAACGTTTGGCCGCAGATAAAGATTCAAAATTCAAAGTAGCATCCAGAAAGGCTTTTTTTTCTTTTTTTCCAAAACTGAAATATAAGTTAAAAAATTATTATATTATATTATTTATTTGTTAGTAAAAATACATGTATGGAAAAGAAAGAACATGAATAAAAATAGCAAAACCGCCATCTAACAGTGCACTACATTGGAACAATAGCTTAAGGGGGTCATCTATTTATCGGTGAGGAGGGGGTCGCCCGAAGCTACATGAGTGAAGAAACAGAATCCGCGTCCGTGACTTTTGAAGGCTTTCTAGAAAAAGACATAAACAAATTATGAAAAAGGTTACAATGCTTGATATATTTGTTTATTAATAATAATGTAAAAAATTATCTGAACAGAATTTTTTTTTAAAAAAAATTATTAAAGAATATCGTTAGTATGCAGTCAAGCGCCGCTCTGCGCCGCACCCGAGAGCCAAGGGTTATAGATTTTGAAGGTCAACTACCGGGTGGTATGAAGTATTCTCGTCTACCAGGCAGCCATGTGAAGCAAAAAGAGAAGTAATCAGTAAACTACATATATTTTTTTTTTGAAAAAAAAAAAAATCTGCAATGTGACATTCCTTCTCCGCAACCCCCTCCCCGCATCAAGCCCCATTATCAGATGGGCCGTGCACCAGATCCAAAGCAATCCCACACCACCTTTATTAAAATAAAAGATTCTATAAATACATTCACTCCTCTTTCCCGTTCACCCCTTTTCGTTATGTCATTTTGCCTGAGAAATAAACGAGGAGGTGCATTTGGGGAAAAAGAGGAGTGCCTTTGTCAAAAAAAAAAACTTCTGTATCTCTTTTTATTTTTATTTGATATAAAAGCCGCACTCCAGTTAGATAAGGAGATAACACGTGGAAGCACGATGCGAAGCAAGGCAGATGGTGGGCGGAATGATAGCAGAAAGTGCTCCAGAGAAAACAAGGAACTTAATATAATTTATTTTTATTTGCTTATGCTATAATTAACTCAATAAATATATATAATTCGCTTAGTTATTTAATTTTTCGGAGAGGGCTAGAGGAGAAGGACCACCGCAAATCACCACGTGCAGTCTTCTTCCACGACACTTCCCCCTTCCCCGATCTTATAAGGCGCCCGGCCCCGGGGTCAGCTCACCGTCCCGGCGTCGCGTCACCGCCGCGGCGCCACCCCTTTTCCTCCTCCAGTCCTCCTTATGGGTCCTCAGCTACGATGACCGGTTTCCTCCACAATAGATAGATACATCCAAAAAAAGAGAAAAACTAAAAGCCGTCCGATGAAAATCTAACAGTGTTCCGAATAAAAACCCAATTTAAAGAGAAAAATAAAGAAACAAAGGACACTGAAGCACCGGAGAGAGAGGAGGAACGAAATGGAAGAAAGTTTTAGAGAAAAGCATTTTATTAAAGAAGAAAACAAGAAAGAAGGGAGAAGGGGCTGGTTTTCAGTTCAGAAGCTTCTCCGGAAAATATTGTCCGGAGCCCTTTGGGCCTTCTTTCTTGAGGGCGGAGGGCGGCAGCTACGAGAACTGTACATTACTTTTGAAAATTAGACAAAAAAGGAAACGAAATTTACTATTTCGTTTTTCTCCTTTTTCTTTTTCCTTCTGATTTTTTTTTTTCCTTCATGGAATTAATGGGAGCCACTCGTACCGGCCCTCCAACGGCACGTCGTTGACGACGTCGTAGTTATACCTGCGACGGCGAGAAAGAAGAGAAAGGGAAGCTTAGGCTAGAATCTCCGGCCGGTGGTCTGCTAAAGCGAGCCGCGAGAAAGGCGTTAAGAGAGACTTACTTGGCTGCGAACCGCTGCCACTCGTCTCTCTCCGCCGCCGCGAAAAACTCCTCGATCTCCGCCTCCAACGGCATCATCTCCGCCCTCGATCGCCTCCTCGACGTCCTCTCCGCCGTCGATTCCAGATCGCTCCATTCGTCTACCCCGCTACTCGACGGCGTCGTCTGTCTCCTAAACAATAGAGGAAAAAAAAAGAAATCAAAATGTTTATTTTTAGAGCAAAAAGGACACTAGAAAGAGATGGTGGGAAAGGGAGAGCTCGAGGAAAACCTCCCACTGCTGCAGTTGGAGAGACGCGCGGCGGTGTCCAGAACCTCGCCGACCTGAGGAGAAGAGAGAACGTAAAATTCGAGCGAACAAAGATGCGAAAGAGCTCGAATTCGAGCAGAATTTCGTGTCTCGCTTACCTCCGAGTCAGCAGACCGCGAGGGCCGCTCCTCCGGCGAGGCCTCGCAGGAGGCGTTGCTGGAGCAGCGGGAGATCCGGCCTAGGTCGGGGCTGGGGCACCGCCGGCCACCGGAATTCACTGTGGATCTCATGATCCGAGGCTTCATGACAAGGCTCCGGCTCCGAAGCTGGAGGTACGAGATCTGGATCTCCCCCGACCCCCCCACCGCCTTCCTCCTCTTCGAGCTCCCGCCCCTCCCCGCCGCCGTCGCCGCGGCGAGGGCCAAGGTTCGCGCCCTCGTCCTCACCCCCACCACCTGCGTCACCTCCATCACCGCCACTTCAATCCCTTGGCACTTCCTCTTATCTCTCTGTGTCTATATCTCTTGGCGGAAATGGAGACCGGAGAAAAGAAGAGTGGACTGGAAGGTGATCAGATCCGGTTTGACGGCGGGGTTTTGGTTTTTTTAAGGGGGTGGGTTACGCTTCCCCGTTAACGGGACGAGAATCCGAGACGGCGCCGTTAAGCTGATATGGCCGTTTGCGAATTGGGGGAGGGCCAGTGAAAGCAGTCGAACCATAACGCGACGCGTGGGAGAGCGCCGGCCGTTCGCTTCACCGGCTGGCCCGGTGGGAGATCGCCGTAGCCGGTTACGGCACCGCCACCACTCACCAGCCGAGCCCGCAACCGGGTACTCCCGGTGCCGCGCAGGGTGAGTTATGTCCGGTCTCCCCGTGGTGGGAAGCTGGTCTGAAACGGAATCATTGCGCTCCACGCGGACTTACCAAAGCACCACTGCATACCTTTCCCAAATTACAATACCGCCACCGTCGGAGTCACGGTGGAACCAGCGAAATACCACCGTCCGATCTTGATCGATCGGTAAGAGAGTTCTGCAATCATCTATATGTCCGTTGCGGTGGGATTGAGAGCAGTAATTCTGCCACCTCAAAGCGTCATGGTAACGCCCAGGCCTCCGAACCGGAACCAACCGTTTGAGCGCCCTTAATTACTTGACGGACGCTCCAACGATACATGGTCCGTGATACGATAGCACCTCACCATCGTCTCGACATATTGGAGACCGTAATGTAATAACAGAGTTTTAAACAAGTATAACGTCTGTTACGACGGGATTAATTAACACGAAAAGATTGCTGGCTGCCATTGCTTGACATAATGATTACGGCCAGGTGTGCGGACCTGCCGCCAGAGCGTCATTAACGTTGATGGTCGTTATGACAACATCTAGTATCATGGTTCATGGGTCCCTGATGATGGCGAAACGAGTTGGGTAATGAAACCAACCTTTGAGATCACAGCGGTGGCATGAAGAAGATCAGACGGCACACGTGGACCGACAGGGTCCAAGGTTGCCAAACCAGTGGGATGGTACGCATAAAAGGTTGCCAAACCATTGGTGGTACACTGAAACCAGGGAAGGAGGATAAGTAGGGCAGGTGCATTTAGGCTGACATAGTAATTATGGCGGAGAATCTTCTTTATTTTTCTTTGAAAATTATTATTTGATGAAAAAAAGGGCTTGATGCGACGGTGCTGGATGGGTACACCCCGTTGGCTATATATGGCACAGAGGGGACCGGGGATCAGACGGATGGAGCCCACGGATCTCAGCCAGTGGACGGTCCGGTGCTAGCCCTGTTTGTTTTGTTCTCTCATTTAAGTTATGGGAGGGTTGGAGGCAAGGCAAGCCACTGTGACCGTCCAGAATGAAAGTGTCGGGATCCTGGAGGGCCGTACGATGCGGACGTTGGGTTCTGATGAGGGAAGCGGCCGAGGAGGGAAGATTCGTATTGGATGCGTTCATACGTACGAATTGGCACGTTACGAGGGCATGCATGACACGTTGCCCCACGCAAAGCTGCCAAGCTGAGGAGAGAGGCTTTTCTTTTAATTTCTTTTCATGCATGAATTGTATGATTAAACTTGTTGTCATGGGTTTTCCAATGGTTCTTGGACACGAAAAGTGGAGCATATCGTTTGGATGGTTATCATTTCATAGGGTGGCCGTGTGTCTAAAATTAAAGTTCTTCATTATGTCAATTTTTTTTATTTTTTTATTTTTTTATAATTGTTATAAAAATATTTTATAAAAATTTTAATTTTTTTTAAGTATAATATAACAAGTCATTTCTTGGTTAATTGGAAAGAGAGAGATTACAAGATATTTTTTTGTAAAATAGAGCTCGTCTTGCATAAACGTTGGCCTAATGTTGCTTGTTGACTCCAAAAATTTGAATAATTGAAGTTAAAATTATAATCTCAAAAATATATATAATATTTTAAATATTTTTTATATTAATTTTTACAAAAATATGCGAATAGAGAAAAGTAATCATTGATGACTATCCTGCCTAGGTAACCCAATGTTCCTACCGAGTTTGTGTTATATATAAGGAAAGATGGGGCATATTTCTTTTATTTGAACAATTAAGCCAGTAAGCTAGATTACTCTGATAATCAACTAGCATGACATGCTATCGATTTAAGGAGTGTTTCATTTGATGGTTATGATTTTATTGATTGATTGAATTTTATTGTTGTGAAAGATTTTTTTTTATTTGAATATATATATACTCTTAATATTCCATCTTACTCTCCAAAAAAGTACAAATATTCCAACTTCCAGCTGATGTCATCTTGTTTTCATCTTTAAAACTTCATCCATTGACATAATCAATTAGGATAAATTCATGAAAAATAAGAATGCATGTAATTAGCAAGGAGTCTAATAGGCTTGGGACCTCATTCTCATGTCTAGCCATGCTACATTGGAGGTGGCAATAAGTTAGGTCACATCAACTTAAGCGATGACAACAACATACAATATTTTGACCCATATCCAATCCAATTTGATATTGAGTCAAGGGAATTTAACCCATACTCATGGATTATTTTGGATCACCCATTTGGCCATGGCATGATCTCTTTTGTAAGACTCAATTCCTAAGATTTTGTGCTAACTTGTCAAATCCAAAAATTATCACTCTTATGTTAGTTTTTAAAATAATTTAAATAACTAATATAAAAAAAAAACTAATTACTCAAAAAATTTTATCAAAAACTATGACCCAGTCAAACCTAAATAATTTTAACCTAAGTAGAACTCTAACCTTGTGATCTAAGCCAGTCAAAGCTTTAAGCAATACCCGATCAATTTCGAGTTTGAGCTAGATAATTTGATCCATACCTAATCCTAAGTAAGCAAACTTTTGACACAGGCTCAACCCAAATAGGAACAGGCCAGATCAGATAAATAGTTGCTATGCTTTTACTCAATTATTTAAAGGAAAAAAAAAAAACAAAACTCATTCACCCTCAATACACGAAAAGATGAAACAATTAAGTGTTCACGTCAAAAAGGTGTTTTTGTCCTTTCTGACAATATTATATCAAATAAAACAAATTATGGCATTTTTTAAATGTGCTTTTGCTCGTGCCATGCGAAAGCCTTCAGATCGAGAATCTATCATATCAATCTTGTTTGATGAGCATCCAAAAATTTATCCTGGTTTATCTTTCATTGTCACCAAAGGCCCTACATATCTGGTGCATAGTGCCTTTTAAAAGTATATAAAAGACCTATTGATACCTACAGCCTCATGCTAAATATCCACTTGCTACAACAACACTTGAAGTATTACTCCAACCAAAAATAATGAATGAATATCAATCCATATCCTACTTTCATGCCAATGGTACATCCCCTTACTAGAGGTGGTTGACAAAGCTGCCATCTCTCCAACTCTAATGGTATCAGAACATCTTACAACGTGCACCCAAATTATTACAAGAGCTTGTAGAAAGTACAATTGTCCGCTTGTTGTAGGCTGCACCATGCACATAGAATTAGACTATCATTATAGTGCTATCATGCCTACACAGAACTATCTACACAATCAATACTTAGTAATCTATTTTAAACCATTATTTATACATGGTGTGAATTGACCAGTATCTTTGTAGGGGCACTTCCATGCTTTGCAGGGTTGAGAGTTTGAGTATATTGAGAGGTATATATTATTTCTTGGGAAAATTCAACTCCGAATACTCTTTCAATAAAAAAAAAAAAAGGCAGGCAAGATATAGATGCCTCCCAATCACACAAAAAAGAGAAAAAAGAAAAAGAAAAAAAAATTAGACATGATAAGATGACCATCTGTAGTTCATAGATAAAAAATATAAAAATTAAATAGAAGGACAGGGAGAGGTTTTTTACTATTTTTTTTTTCTTACCTCTTTTCTTTAATTTTATGTAGAAGTAGTTATTTCATAAATAGTGATAGAGAAAAATATGGCTATAAAGATTTTTTTTTTTTTTCCTTACCCCTTTTCTTTAATTTTATATAAAAGTAGTTATTTCATGAATAATAATAGAAAAAAATATGGCTATTCTTATTTGAAGAGCGGAACTAGAACAAAAAGAAGATCAATGAACACCCAGAAGGTGCAAAGCAAGACTGCATGTTATTTGGATACTTCCTTTTATTGATTTATCTCTCACATTGCTAGTATGTATGGAATTGCTCTCTGCTATCTATTCTTCAATAGGCCCATGAAAAACAAATATTGATAGAAATTATAAGAGACCGAGTTAAATCTATTGCAAAGTCAAAAAAAATTTTAAAAAATTTATTTTCTCTCAAACATAGTATGAGCTTTAAGATCGAAGCTAAAGTATGATTAGTATTCCAAATGGCGGGCACAAGGGCACCAAAAGATCTGCATCTTTGGGATATCGATAGTGATTAAAGGAACAATTGAGTTGAGCCAAATTGAGTAATTAAAAATTCAAATTTGACTTGATTCATAGTATCCAGGTTTGAAATTCGAGATGGATCGAGCTTTAATATCCCAAGCTTAAGCTCATTTTGATACAAACAAGACGATACTCGGGATTGGTTTGACTTGAATATTAATGAAGCCACATTCGAGCACGAATTTAAACCTTAGCCTACTAATAAAATATATATTAATATATATTATAAATAAAAATATTATATATATATATATATATATATATATATAGGCTCAGCTTTTTAAGTTGAATGCTTTGCTATTTGAACTCAACTTGAAAAATTATTTGATCTATTCGAGTTTGATACTAGCCGAGCCGAATCAAGTTTGGACTCGATTTGTGAGCAACTCGACTCAATTGTATCCTCTATGCAAATGGTGATATTGTTAGAAATTTTTTGAGAAGTAAGGAAGCTATTCGTCACTCTCTGTCTAATAGAGGGTATTCCTCACCCTCTACTCAATACACTATGCCGGAGCCTAGGCCTCTAAGCAAGCCAAGCTACTGCTTGCCGAACGATGAATTTACATTCGGATTGCAGCGAGAGTTGAAAGCTTCTGACATCAAATCAATGTTTATTTACTACGACATCCCTTAGTACAATGTGTAACATTTATTAGTATAGTGAAGGCCAATGGATTTATATATCCATCTTTTTTATTTAAAAAAAGACAGGAGAGTTAATTTATAAATTATTACTCCAAAAAACAAAACTAGCAATGGCAAAATAACCATACCTTTTATATCATTGTTTTTGGAAGTTCCCACCACATGATGGACTTTGATCGTTTCATATAAAAATTAACTTGATCCCTCCTAGGAGATGCCTTAAATTATGCTCCATAGCGAATTACCACGTTGTTAAGAGAGACCCAAGTTTTAGCCCTTTGTACATTAAGGGCTCGTTCTTTTGTGGATAAATATCATGGAAAAGTTGGTTAACTTTTCTATTGACCAACTTACCCATGTTCTCACAGATTTCAAGATGGATAAATTATTTTCCATGGGTGGCATTTACCCATGAAATAGGAGGAAAATTTTACCCATCCAGGGGATGGCTAAATGATTTTCCCATCAACCGATAAAGTGATCTCTTAATTTTATTCCTAAAATATCCTTTTTCTCATTTCCGATGCCTCTATCGTTAATGCCTAATAACTCAGACTATTTTTTCCAAAGCTTAGTTCATGTTTTTCTTCTCATTATCTCTTTGATCATTACCATCTTCATCCGTAGTGGTTCTGCTTTCTTGAATCCTCCAAGGTATATATGCAAAATTGTCTTATCAATTTTTTTTTATAAATTTTTTTTTCTGCCTCTGTTTTTTTTTCCGTAATTTTGTTCCATTCCGTCTCTGAGGGAGGGGGAAGACGCGGATGTGGGGGGCAGAGAGGGAAGACGCGGATGCTGGGGGGTGGGTTGGGGGGGTTTTGGGGGAGAGGGAAGAAGCGGGGTGCTGGCTGGGTGGGCAGGTGGGGTTGGGGTCTTAGTCATTATCACAAGAACTCATTTTCACTACTCTGGCCTTTCAAGCACTTGTACATGGTGGAAACCATTAATCTACCAACTAGATAGGGCATTGGTGGGGGGTGGTTTGTAGGGAGGAAGGGAGGACAGGATGCAAGGAGAGAGGGGAGAATGTGGAAGCATCTGAGAGGGAGGATGGGATGCGGGGAGAGAATGGAGAACGCGGAATGTAGTGGGGAAGAAAGAGATTAGCCTGGTTTTGGATGACGTGGCATGCAGTGGAGGAGGGGGAGCACGCGAGGGGTTTTTCTTTTTTAAATCTCATGGTTGATAAGAACCTGATAGAAGGTTATATAGGATATAGAATTACGAAATCAAATTTTAATTTTAAAAATTAAAGTACAGGTTAATATTATTATCTATACCTTTTTTGCAGTGATTCCTTAGGTTACATTTTTTCTGACTAGACAAAGTATCCTGCTATGTTTGTAATATTTTTCTTTGACATCATGTTTTCATCAAGGTAAAAAGTGCTGGTCCTTATATTTAGTTATGGTATGCGACTAATTTTTCAAGTAAGTTAAAATTTTATATTTTTTGGTCCATTTAATAAAAATAAAAATGAATATCATCTTGCTGTGAAGCATGAAGGCAGGACATCAGATATGGATCTGACATGAAACAGAAACACCAAAATGGCAAATTCAAATATAAAAAATATTGATGGAATCTAATTATGATTAAATCTTATTTTATTTATGATAATTAAGAATCATTTTGTTAAAACTTAGCTAATGTAATCTATTCAATATTTTTCTCTTCTATTTTTTCAGAAATCAAAATATGGTACAAGATATTTTAAGAAGTCTTAGATTGAGATAGAATCATCAAATTATAAATAGTAGTCTATATTGCAAACTATCCTATCTCCCCCTTTTAAACCAATTTCTAATATGTTTCAATATTTTTTATTTATTAGTTTACTATCATTTTTATGATAAGGCTTTCTTCCTCTTATCCAATCATCAATTTTGACCACACCTTTAATTATAATCAATTTGTATGTGCAGGGATGGCCATTGATCGTGTAGATAGGAATAGAAAGAGAAGAATTGCTACGGCTATCATAGAGATATATTATAATATGATGATGAGTTCTTAATTGCATGTTATATGGTCACATTAGTCATAGTCATTAGGAGAAGGAGGAGATCAGTGCATAGGCTGATATCTGAAGAAGGTGATGAAATTAGAGAGACTCATGAACAAAGATATATAACTCGACTTGCAAACATTAGGCATATGACAATGGAGAGCGACCAGTTTTGTATAGATCATCTAAGGATGGATAGGAGATGTTTTATGAAATTGTGTAACATGTTGTAGACAATTGAAAAATTGACAGCTAGTGGAGATATAAGGATAGAAGAAATGGTAGCCATATTTTTAAATACAATAGGTCACCATTCAAAAAATAGATCTGTGCAATTATTATTCCGTCGATCAGGCTCCACAATTAGTAGACATTTCAATGCTGTTCTTCATGCAATACTGTACCTACATGAGATTCTACTTAAAAAACCAGAACCGGTGCTTGAAAACTCAATAGATGATCGATGGAGGTGGTTTAAGGTTGGTATCATCTTCATTACTATAGTTTAGTTATCTTTATTTTGTAAGCATATATTGATTGTTACCTTTTTTGCAATTCTAGAATTGTTTAGGTGCTTTAGATGGTACACATATTAGAGTTCGAGTTACAGAACATGATAAACCTAGATATCGGACCAGAAAGAATGAAATTGCAACAAATGTTTTGGGTGTTTGCTCTCAAGATATGCAGTTTATATATGTTCTGCCCGATTGGGAGGGTTCTGCACAAGACAGTAGGATTCTTCGTGATGCAATTGCTAGGAGAAATGGATTAAGAGTACCTCGAGGTAAATTAAGCATGAAAAAAACTATAGAGCAATTATATATTTATCTAAAATTTTTATTTGATGATTGACTATGTTTGTTGATATTAGGTTACTACTATCTATGTGATGCTGGTTTTCCAAATTGTGAAGGATTTTTGGCTCCTTATAGAGGTCAGAGATACCATCTTAGTGAGTGGAAAAGTGGAGCTAAACCTTCAACACCTACAGAGTTCTTCAATATGAAACACTCACAAGCTAGAAATGTCATAGAAAGAGCCTTCGGTCTTCTCAAAATGAGGTGGGTAATTCTTAAAGGACCGTCATTCTATCCTATTAAAACTCATTGTAGGATAATCTCTGCTTGCTGTCTTCTTCACAACTTTATAAGAAGAAAAATATCCATTGACCCACTTGAGCAAGCACTTGATGATGATGAAGTCGATAGCATGCAGGATATGTATCAAGAGAGAATAATAATAATGGAAACAAGCAATGAATGGAATGCTTGGAGGGGTACATTGGCTACACAGATGTTCACACAGTGGCAGCAAGAGAGACAGAGATGATTTTTCTTCTAATTTATATTGTACTAGATTGTTATGTCTCTTCTAGTTGATGTATGTTAGATATTATTTTGTTACATCATTTGGCCTTGTAATATTTGGAACAACTTTGTTTTGGCATATAATAGTATGAACAACTTTTTATGGCTTGTCATAATTTGTTGTGAGCTTATTTTATAGCAATGTTTATGGATTGCTTTTATATTTAATGAAAGAATTATATGCTATTTATTTTAATTCATGTTAACTAATCATGTGTTTCAAATTGTATCGTGGTTGTCATATGCAATGTATAGAAATGAGCACTTCAATTGTGGGAACTTCTAAAAAGATGAAGGGAGCATCGAGGTAGAATAGAACTTGGGGACCTGTTGAAGATGCAAAGTTGGTTGAATGCTTATTAGATCTAGTAAATTGTGGACATTGGAAAGCGGACAATGGCACCTTTAGAAGTGGATATCTTGTGCAATTGGAGAAGTGGATGGAGGAGAAGCTTCCTGGTTATGGGTTAAAGTCTAGCCCACATATTGAATCAAGGGTAAAGCATCTAAAAAGGCAATACAATGCTATTCAGGAGATGTTAGGACCTCAGGCTTCAGGATTTGGATGTAATGACAAAGATAAATGCATCATATATGAGGAGAGTGTCTTCAATGATTGGATAAAGGTAAGATATATTCTTATTAAATCTTAACACCTTTCTTATCATTTTTTTAAAAATAAATTTCTAAGTTAAACACTCAACTGACAATTGGTTGTTCATTACTTCTTAAAAAGTCATCCATATGCCAAAGGGCTTAGAAATAAGTCCTTCCCTCATTTGGATCAGTTGGCGATAGTATTTGGTAGAGACAGAGCAACTGGAGAAGCAGCTGAGACACCGGCAGATGCTGTAGAGCATATGGAGCAAGAAGGAGTAACAAATACTAAGTTTGTTAATGAAGAGATATTTGATGTAGATTGGAATAACAATATAGATCTGAAAAATATCCAAGAAGATTACTATGGTTTTGCATCTGATACACGTCACCTATTGGCATGCAACCTAGTCAAGCAACAGGTCCTTCATCTTCTAGACAGCACAGGTCAAAGAGATCAAGGGGCACTACCGAAGATGATTCATTGGTGAAAGTCCTTTCAGATGAGCTGTCCAAGTTGGGATCATACTTTCAAATGGCTGGGGATCATATGAAACACTTGGCTGGAGCATTCAATGTGGAAAGGGAGATGAGAATGAAAGTATTTGATGAGATTCTCAAGATTGAAGGGCTCACTCAAAATGAGAGGATGATGGTGGAGAGGAAAATTTCAAGTGATGTGCAGAAGACTGATTATTTTTTTAGTTTGCCAGAGGATTATAGACATGCTTATGTTCTTGCTATAGTGGAACGTGACCAGTAGAAAGTATTGGCCGATGAAGTATTTTGGTTACGAGTCTAGTATCTGATATGGGTTGTTTTATGTTTACTTGTTTTGATACTTAGGTTTATTTTGGAGTTATATTTTGATACTAATATACCGGTACTTGATGTGGGTTGTTTTATCTTTATTTGTTTTGTTACTCATATTTATCTTGGAGTGATATTTTGGTACTTACATACTAGTATTTGATGTGGGTTGTTCTATGTTTACTTGTTTTATTAGTTATGTTTATCTTAGTCTCATATTTTGGTATTTATATGTAATGAATTTTATGATGAAATTGTGAAGTATTTGTGGGTGGACTACTCAAGAAGTTTCAAATAACTTGATACAGGATTTTACTTTTTATTCTTGCTATAGAGCTCATGATCTTTATGTTTCTTCATAACTACTTTGTACCTTTTCTGCCGACTCACAGAGCGAGTCAATGCTTGTTTAACAATGCCCCTGTGCTGATGATGCTATCTCGTTTCAAACTATTTCTATATACATCCACTGTTTACTATTTTACTGTACTCAGTACCATCTCCAAGTTATATATTTTTATAGCTGTACACTGACCATAGGACTTTATTGGGCGAAAGCTCAAGCAAATATTGCTTGTGTAGAGACAGCGATTTTTGTTCCATTCACGATATGAATTCTTAATCAAGCACTATGCCCCAGCATCAGTGAAATGATCTCATTAATGAAAGGTAGAGCACTATGCAAGCATCAGATATCAAACAGAAAATTGAAGGGAAATAAAAAACCTTGACGAGCCACATACATAATTATGAAACAAAAAAGAAAGAAATCAAGTTCTGGAAAAGAAATTCTTCAAAATATATAGAAATATAACTTGAATTTTAATGATAACATAGAAAAGAATTAGATATCCAATTAGACTTCCAATATCAATAAACTATTATAAATTGGACTAGTGTTACATCAAAATTTGTCAATCAATCTTATCATAAAAGAACTTACAGCCACAATATCTAAAACTATTCAAGAAGACTCAGCTCCAGTTTCCTCAGTTGCTGTTCCAAGCTAGCAATTCCAAATGAGTCACCCTGAATGGCCCCAAGGAATGGTTTGCCATATACAAGAACAATCAGAACCTTGTCAGGCTCTTGAGTGAAGCAAGTACGGTAGAGCTCTGTCAGCCCATACTCAGGCAAGAACCGCTCGGACTCATCCTTCATTTTCTGCTTCACTTCTGCGATCATGTACTGAGATTCCTTCAGGCATTCCATCAAAAGGAACACATTCTAGCAAGCAAAAGCTTTAGCTTTTTCAAACCGTTGAGCAAAGCATTGAATCAAACAAATTCCAAAATAAAATATATCTTTATTAGAAGTTGATAATTTTATTATGTTAGGATAATTTGGTATAGACTAAAAGCTTAGTTTGGTAAAAAAAAAATTACTTAGTTTGGTACAAAAAAAAATTAAGCTTTATAAATAAATCATCAAATTTGACCCAAGAAGCATAAAGGGTATTATGAAAAATATGGATAAAGTTTAGCAACTTATCCGGAAAAGTAATAATGCAAAAGAACATGGGTAACAGATTTCGAAGCCACTTTCCCATGTATAAAAGAACATAGGTAAGTTATTTTTCTGTCTAAATGTTATCTGAGAAATACTTATCCAGAAAAATATAGTTTCATGGGTAAATTTTTTACCTACAAAAGAACGGGCCCTAAGTGCAAAAGCCAACCTGGATTGGTTTAATACAGCATTCTGAAATTATGATTCAACTGGTCTGCAACTCTAACGACGAAACCAAGTACAGACATGGGGTCTCCCCACCTTGACCTGCCCGGAAAGTGGTGGAGCCCGCCTGGGTCGAGGACCATCCAGCCTATACCTATAAGGTCGCTCCAATATAGACCAGCAGGCTGGATTCTCAACAAAAGACCTCCAACCATCGCGGTTGGTGAGTTGAAATTTTTACGTGGAGAAAAAGAACAAAGAGAAGGGATCCTTCGCGGCATAAAGGGAACTTCGGACAAGGGAGCACATGGAGTCAAGCGTGTGCAGTAGGGCACGGAAAAGAAGGTCAAATAGCAAAAAGGCCTTGCAACTTCATCCGAATGGAGAAGAGTACTTTGCCCGTGGCTCCTTTTAGCCTCTAAGAAAGCCTAGTCGTATTTACCACCCCAAAGAAAAAAAAAAACAAAGGAAAACCTAGTCTTCTCTGCTAAGAAAGTTATAGGTTAATGGTGGCATGGGATGGGTGGACTAGGATGGACTCCACCGAAGGTGAGGTTTAGAATTTCCATCAATTGACTGCGCTTGGGATCAACAACCCTCATTTCCATCATTCTCGTTCAACTGTTGTTGGATACCTAACTCTTGGTCCCAACAAATTTGAGGGGATTAGCAGGTAAGAACTCGGTATCTTCTGCCGTCAAATATGCGGCATGCGGCTTGCCAAATGAAATAACGTGATTGGTTTTGGATGGGATTCGAATGTGATACGATTTGGTAGTGTTATTTAATTATATTTGGTTAAATTTCAATGGGAATTTCCATACATAGAAAATCCACCTGGAAAGGTCATCCATCCTCCTCCTCTAGATCGTCTATGCCATCCATTCACTTCACAAAATAGTTTAAATCAGTGATGGCATGGACACTGATATTCGTATTCAATGTTTGTGGCGATTGTGACAGTGGTGACAATGTAAGATTCAATCAAGTAACCAACCACAGATTGATGATAACTCATGTCGTAACCTACATTTATTTTCATTTTCTTTTTTGATTGCACATTTAATCTTGAATAAATTTGTTAACAATGTGATAAAATATTGGCCACTGCCTTCTTCCCCGTTGTGCAGGCAAAAGGTTTTGGAATCAATTTGCCCAGTAATTAGTGATCGAACAATCATCACACATAAATTAGTTGTACCTTCTACCTATTAACATTCTACGATTTCTTCATTGGTCACCATGAATCACCCATTGCATCTATCAGTTTTCAAATTTGTTCCTTGCATGAGCTTAATCACATAAGATAAAACCTTTTTAGATTAAAAAAACACAACAAAAATAGTTATGCTTGATTGATTATCCATGGAATCGGCAAACCCCACATGAAAGACAAAAATCAAGTAAATTCCTCACTCACATTGGCTAAGATCAAGTTGTGATCTGACATGCCCTCGCCAAATTTTATGTTTTATTTTATAATTGTAATGTAAGTCCCAAGTAGACGAATTCATGGCCCAAGCACGTGCCAGGCCCATGTCCAAATGTCAAATAACTTTTTTTTTTTTTTTTGACAAGGCCCAGCCTGGCCCTACCTGCCCTTGAGGCCTACCTTCTAGGCCCGAGCCTGATTTTTGCTCAGACTTCGAGCCAGACCTCAGGATTTAAGATCATTATTTTTTGATTTTCTAAAATTTCTAAAAATATTTTAAAAAATGTTAAATATGCATTATATATTGTAAACAATCTATAACATGCCTTTTATCCCGGTAAATTCACATATCAATAAAAATTATCAATTAAATTTACAAATATATCAAACATAAACAAATAACAGAAGCAAAATAAATAAAAAAAATAAAGCTGAGCCAGCCAGACTTTAATCTCCAAGATCAAGCCTAACTCGTTTACGGCTTGGGCCTATTTTCCAAGCACTTTCCAGTTCAACGGGCCTAAATCTTGAGCCCTAAGTCGCCCCTTGGTTCGGATGGGGTCCGTGAACAGGTTTAACTTCATGTCATACTAGGTCCTCTATGCATACTAGGTCCTCTATGCAGACATGAGTAATTCTTTGTATACCATATATGATATAAAAAAAATATATCATTTTATTTAATTGGATCACATAACCATTACTTTTCAATGCGCATTTTAATATGTACGGTTTCGTTTTTTCGTTTAAAATTTTTTATGACGAAAATGCTCATTATTTTCTAAAAAAAATTATAATCTCTTGTGGTCATCTTATGATATCCTACGGTCAAATTATGACTTGCTGTTTATAATTTGACCATGAAATATTATAAAAAATATATATTTTTATTATTTAAAAATTTTATAAATTTTCAATGATAAAAATATTTTTCTTTTTTATGATTTATGAAAAAAAAATTATGACTTTTTGTATATAGAAAAACATAATTTGATCGCAAGATATCATAATATAGCGACAGGATGTTATAAATTTTTTTAAAATAAGAAAAATATTTTTATTATTTAAAATTTTAAATGAAAAAATAGAATTGTAAGTATTAAATGTATTATTTAATATGCGTTGGAAAGTATTAGTTATGTATTTTCATATGAGTGGATGGTATGTTTCACATCATTTTTTTTACACCGCATCCGATACACAGACTTTCTCATCCAGACACGGGTGTTTAAGAGACTGGACCTCATCTTTCTTTGCCGTGGTCTAAAGGAAGTAAGTGATATACACATTTTAGCCCTTGCTTTCCCGGTGAAAGGTGCAAAGTTTTCCCTAGCCGGCCATCACAATGTAAGAAAAGGAGATGAGACATGGGGAGCTCCACTCATGCATGGCCATAAGCAGCACTACCGAGGAAAAGAAAACAGAGTGGGGATAAACGGTGGCCAAGGAATCTAAAGCTTTTCGGTGAATGAGAGAGAAGCCAGGAGACCAATTTCCTTTCATGTCCAATGAGACAAGAAAAATCCTTAGGATCTTAGAGTCCATTTGGTTGGAAATAATTTGACATAAAAAAAATGAATTTAGATTACTATGTTTGATATAAAAAAAGAAAGAGAGAGATGATATCCCATGCTTATTTTTCGGAGAGAAAAAATAAAATAAATATCATGAAAGGTATTTAGTAAATTCTCAAAGAGAACTGTTAATGATCGGACACAATCAAACACGCTACTATTCGAAATCGGCTGTTTCGAACTACTGTTTAGTTCGTATTTGGTTCGGATTCGAATGTATGCGAGGAAACTCTTTTTGAGATCGATTTTGTTAAGTTTGTTATGTTCGAATTAGATTCGAGTTCGACTCGTCTAGAGTAATATAAAAAATAAATATTCAAAAAAATAAAAAAAAAAATAAAGAAGAAAATTATGCTGACTCTATGCAAGACGACCATCCATACCTCGCTGGGCTTTTCCGACCACTCCACCGAACGTCGGAATCCTTCCTAGCACTGTCGGAATATCCCCTCCCCCGATGCCGACGGCCTATGCCTCCTCATCGGAGATACCTCCAAGCCGCCGAACATCATCAAGTCCTCCGCTGTTGGCCTCGTAGGGAAGCCACCACACTAGTGTTGAGAAATATATCCCAAAATCAATTGTTAGATGATTGTACTTATCTTGTAAACTGTATATGAATTTTTATTAATAAAAATTATTTGATATTTTCATTACAAATTGACCATCTTTGAACTCATGTGTTGTAATGAAGTCATTGGGACTATATATATTAATCGACAAAGGAGGATTTGTCGTTAAATCCTTAAAATTGTTCGTGACCAAATGATACGCTATTACTAAAACGATAGCGATATCAAGTGTAGGTCGTTGTGTGCCATATGAGGTGGTTGTCCTCTTAACCAAGGAGTGTGGAGATACTGTTATGACATGTAGATAGAATGTAGGAGTACATTCGCATCGAATGTGACCATGTGCCGAGCACTCTGCTGTCAAGAGTAGCTTGTGAAGAGTATGGATATAAGTGTTCCTCCGACCTGAGACCACCACGATGACTTATAAGCAACTCACTGTGCTTTAGTACCGGACTATCTGAGTTTCTAACTTAGTGATAGAAGGATACTAGGTACAGTCAAATACTTACCAAGTCGGTGTGTGAGTCAAAATGGAACTGACCCCTCTGAATTGGTAGAAGATATGCATCAATGTATTTCAATTTAGCAAAATCTTGATCAGGATAATTCATGAGATGGATTTGAAAAGTTGAAATACAATGTGGTCGACTTAATTAGGGTTGATAGTTAAACCCTAAGTCACCTTGAGCATTTAGGTCAAAGAGATGAATTATACGGTAATCATACGCTAGTAGGTTCTAGAAGGTTATTTTACAACACTTCGACCCATCCGGTCATCGGATCATCTTTGCTAGATGGTTACATCGATTTGTATAGAAAGTTGTTTCTATGCTACCGGCTTAGGTTCGAACGTATGGAGTCACACGCATTAGAAGATTTGGTCAGATCTGATGACTGAAGAGTCCAATTGAATTGTGATTCTAGTGAAGAGTCCTACTTGGACAAGGACTCTGTGGAGGAGTCCCACTGGGACTGGAACTATCATTTATGAAGAATTAATTAGTAATTAGATTACTAATTGACTCAATTTGATTGAGTAAAGAGCTTTGGAACAAGTCTAATTGAATTAGATTCAGTTCGACTTAGATTGGGATTGATATGATCAATTTCGATTACAAGAAAAATTTGATCCTGATTCGATCAGGATTTAGACTTGGCTAATTCCTAATTGGATTAAAAATTTAATGAGATATTTAGATTTCTAATTAGATTAGGTTCATTTCTATCAATGGTTTCAATCCAAATTTGATTTGGATTAGAATTGAATTAGAAATGAAGAGTCCAAGTCAGACTAGGGCTCTATCCTTATCTTTTGTGCCACATCTGGATCTATGCCAATTTGTCCATGCCTAATTGGATTTGGGTTGTGATTTTTGACATCATAAGAGAGAATCCAATAAAGGTGGTCGGCTATAGCTGATGAGTCATGATATTATCTCTTGCTTAATTCGAATGCGATCTGAATTAGAGATAAGATGCAGGCTAGGAAAGAGATTTTTCATATATGATATATTATTGGAGTCATATTATTTTTTTCTTATTTTTCTTAAGAAATCCTTTGGCATGTGAGACTTTAGATTTTTTTCCATGTCCTAATAATTTTTTTAAAATTTTGGAGATGCTAAAAAGGGGTTTTGGCATTGATTCATGACATCCTTTCTTGAAAAGTTCTAATTCCCAGTCTATAGAAAGGGGACACATCCTCCATGCCTCACAGACGAGCACCAATGTCCGGTTGCCATGATCTAGCACCTCTTCAATGCATCTCGACAATAGGAGATGGAGATCGGGAATTAGGAAGCCATGGGAAAAGGAATGAGGAAGAAAACCATCTTGAAAATGATAGTAAAAAATTTATTATATAAACCATTCATCTTCTTACCGATTTGCCCTTGGATGTTGAAAAAATTATCTGCACCAACCACGATCGTAACTGGCTACAGGAAACAACGGGTACCCCATCTGTAGCCGTTGTTTCTCAATCCAACGGTCATAATTTTTTGTAAAAAAATGACGATAAGGACCTTTGGAGCACCGTAGAAAGATCTATTAAAAAAATATTTTATGTTGGAGGATATATTGATAAATTTTGCCATATTCTTATATAAGATTATCTCCAACCAAATAAAGTAATCTTTTTTCATTATCATTTTTCAGAGTAATTTTTCCATCAACCAAACATAGTAAAAATTATTTTTCTCTGTAATCATTTTCACAACTAAATGATTCCTAGAAATCGTTGAAATATTCCATAATCTGGAACACCCCAACCAAACATACCCTTAAAAATCCTAGGGAAGGTTCTTGTGGTCCTTCCATGCCCAAAACCTTTACTAGGTTTCTACTGTGTTGTACAGAGATTAAAAAACAAAAGTTTCAGAGGCCAAGGAGCAGAAAACCAGCAAAATTAAGAAGGATGAAACAAATCTAGCATCTTTTTCCACTATGTCAAATAGGGATGGCAATTGGATCGGGTCGGATATAAATGGATTGGAATAAATACGGATCGAATCAAAAAACTCTAAACCCAGACCCGACCAGTTTACTTAAACATATCAAATTTTAAAATCCGAACCCAACCTGCTTAATAAACAGATTATCCGATCCGATCTGTTTACAACCCATTTATAACCTCTTAAAAAAAATAAAACTCAACCCGTTTAATGACCCATTTATAAAAAAAAATTAAAAAAAACCTATTCCATCTTTATGGCTGACTGTCTTCGCCTTCACCCTCACCGCATCTCCATCCAACCGTCTCTCTAACCTCCACCCTTGCTGCACTCTTGACCACCTCCAGCTCCATCTGACTAACCGCCATCGTCCAGTTCGAGATTCCCAAAGTAGTCAGAGAGGGAGATTCTAGACTGTTGGACTGGACCTCTGTCATGCTAATCTCCACCACCAACGATCGAAAGGAAACAGAAGGCGAGGAGGGCCATCGTGCCACCGAAGGCTCCAAGCAGTGCGAGCAGTGGAGCGCACAGCCGGTGGGAGGTGACGGGTGCACACAATGAAGCAACTGGTGCGAGCGGCCGATGGGAGCCAGCAACGAAGCGAGCAATTGCAAGGGCGATGGCTTGGAGGAACTCGCAAATCTCGATGCCCTAACATGAAAGAGAGAGGTGACGGAGGGAGTGGGTGAGACGGTGATGGATTATAAAAGGGACGAAAGACTTTAAGGCTTTTAAGGAGAAGGAGAAGAGGAAAGGACAAAGCGCGAGGCATAGATCACAGAATGGGTTAAACAGCCCAAATGGGCCGCTCAAATTTGCCGATTTGGAAAAGGTAGAAGCACGAGCGTGGGGTGATAATGGATCCTGATTCGAAACGAAAGAAATTCAAATGGCAACCCAAAATTTACCATCTACACACAGCCTAAATAATTTAATTAAAATTATAAATAGATTAAATAGATTGAGCAGGTTGAAAAACTTAAATCCTAATCCGACCTATTTAATATATAGGTTAAACAGGCTGATCCATTTACGACCTGAACTCGTTTAAGTCAAATTCAAATCTATTTAAGACAAAATGAATGCAGATCGAGTTGATGAATTGGATCATATTTTGCCACCCCCAGTGTCAGGTGACATCGCTTTACTGGCATAAGTTTTAAAACTGGATTTTTTTTGTTTTTTTTTGGGAAAGAGAGTCAAGCCTCAACTTTTGATGAATTGTGAGACAGGTTGAAGCAAAGAAGCAAGAGTAGGGGGGTAAGTTGCTATCCATCACTCATCACGTCATCCTTCTCTGTCATGGTTGGTTGCTTGCTACTATCTACTTGCTCATAATTGCCTACTCCCCCTGCTTCATCGTTGTTGATCTTCGACCCAACGGGTTGGACAGGTATCATACGCCCTTTTTCTTGGTTATCATAGGTACCATATGCCTTAGATCTCACACTACCTCCCCTTCTAACGACCCTAAAACCGTTAGCCCAAATTCTCCATTTCTCTTACAAGCACACCTTTGAGCTCAGCTCTAGTTGGAGCACCACCAACCTTAGCTATGACATCGTCCACAATGAATCATCCCTACCATGCCTACTAGACACGACAAGAGACTCTCCATTCTCTCGCACTTTGCATTCATGTCCAAAAGCATGTAGATCCTAACATAGTATCCAATCTAATCTCCTTCCTATTAACGTAACTATGGATCCATTCATCTTGTTGTAGGGCAGACGAGCAAACTGAAAGCACGCTCAATGGAGCCATGTGTCTGGTTCGATCTTTCTCATGAGCATCTCATAGTGGGATCCTTCATCTCCAATGGCATCTGAGCAAACAAAAAGCAAGCTTTCTCCATGGAACCACAACTACAATACCTGCAAATCATGGTGTTGCACATGATAAAATTCCTTCAAGGCCCTGATCAAACAGCCCCCATGCAATCTCCAAAAAGCCATACTTCACATACCCATCTACCAGAAAATTCCGAGACAACACATTTCTCTCCGGCATTTCATCAAACATCTGCTCTGCCTCTTCTATGAATCCCAAATTCAACAAACCAGCAATTACTGAATTTGGAGACAACATCCCGCAGAGGCATTCTATCAAACATCTGGCGAGCAACCCCATAATAAATCGAATCAACAAATTCTGAACGAATAGTTCCGTTTGCAACCCGTATTTATAGAGGCATCCACAATCTCTCAAGAAAAGAGGCAGAGAGACAGGGAAAGTGTTTCTTGACCTGTTTCTCGGTCACGAGCCGATGAAGCTAGATCTTGAGGGCTGGCGGCCCAGTTTCGGGAGTTCAAAAATATCAACATGGGCGCCTCCGGCGCCTCCTGCTCGCCAGTGGAACGACTTGCCAAGGAAGAGGCCATCGATGACGACGCCATCACGGCGGCGTTTCCAATTCTTGATCCCGACGGTCATCGCCATGGCCATCTGGCCGTAATCCAGGATCAGCGTCGCCTGTCGTCACCTCCTCCTCGCTGATCGTCGCCATCGCCACCTCGTCCCTTTCGCCTCCGCTTTCCTCCCTCCCGCTCTCTCTTTCCCTGGCTCTCACCTTGCCAAGAAACAGAGCGCCGCGAATGCAGGGAAGGGGTAGTCATACCGTCGAAATAATAAGTTTATGGTTATTATTTTTTGAGGTTATAAGTTTATTATTATTTGCTATTTTTTTCTCCATTATTTTCTTTTGAATATTTGATTATTGTTCGTATATTTGCCAAATCCAGGGTCTTTCTAGTTCGGGTAAAAGAAGCGTGGTCGTGTGGGGCATATGCTAAAAAAAAAAAAAAAAAAAAAAAAAAAAAAAAAAAAAAAAGGAGGGATAGGCAGGTCACAAAAAAACAAAAAAAAAAAAAAAAATTGCGTCTGGGACGTCACTAACCTTTCTAGAGTATACAACAGGAAGAACGTGCCATGGAGAAACTGGAAAAATGCCATGGTTTCTTGATTGCTGGTGCGGTTGGCGGGTTGTTCTTGTCCGTTGGCGGCCAGACTAAATGGCTGGAGATTTATCGAGGGATTTAGGAGCCTTCTGCATCACTCGTAGCCTTTGCTTCCTTCGCTTACGGCCTCTCTCCCATTCCCTCTCTCTTTCTCCGGCTCTCACTTGACCAAGAACGATATAAAGAATGTAGCGTTGGGATGCGGGTGCAGGGGTATTTATATCACCAAAATTATAAGTTTATTACTTTTTTTTTCCTACTTTTATTTCTCTTCTTGTCAAATATTTTTGACTATCTTTTAGGTCGGGTAAATGATGCCTTGGACCTCACTTACCTTAGCAGAGTAGATAGCGGAAAGCGCGTTTCCATGTGAATAGAGATCAAACCTATGAAACTTCCATGGTCCCTTGACTACTAGTAAGGTGGGTGGGTTAATCTTGATCATTGGCAGTCAAGTTGAATGGTTGAGATTTATTAGGGGTTTAGCGGGCCTTCTGCGTCCTGCAAAGAACAAAGATCCTTTTTGCTTTCTCTTACATACTTCTGGTTAGTGCTAGATTAGAATTTATGCAATCCTCCATTATTTTCTAATGGTTTTAATTTGATTATTTGAATGAGTCTATTTGAAAAGATGTACATTTCTTTTGATCAAGCAATCCCATAGACTTATTTTGATTAAAGCCAAATAATTAAATACAAAAATAGATCCTTTAATTAAGAAATCTCCAAAAATCCTTTGCTGTTGAGTATTCTTTCAAGTGCCCTTAAAATTATTTAGCTGAATAAGTTTAAAGAAATCTAAAAAATAAATTTTAATCAAAATTATTTTGTACCCATGTATAAATATAAAATCGAGAAGTTATTTTCATTGGATTTATACAATTTTATCTCAATCACATACTATGTGATTATTGTAACTCAAATAAAATGATCTTTAACAAAGAGAGACTGAATATAGATTTAGTTTATTTATTAGATGGATTTTATTTCTCCGATGACTTTCCAAAAAGTTGGCCCCTACCAAAGTGACGTACAAATTGTTTTACTCCCACTAAATATTGAAATCAATAGCATTAGAATAAATCATTCTAATAGTAATAAAGACCTTAAAGAATAGTCCTTTTATATGAACAAAATGGAGTGGTTATGATTAGATACATACAACATGTTTTTCTAAAAACAAAATTTTTATAAATCAATTGCTCTAAATAAAATACTATTCTATAATCATTGCAGTAAAATGAGTACTTCATCTCATTTTTGGCTGTTATATTTTGCACTTTCTAAGCATCTAAAATTTGTCATTATTTTTGCTTCTTTGTTGTTCATCATGATACTTTAATCTTATGATTTTATTCTATGATAACTATCATTTCTCTATATTTCTATTGGTGCTTTTATTAAAGAAACTCTCAACTAACTATCAGAAAATTTATCATCATTGAAACTCTCTTGAATATAAATATTCCTTGTGAATTATATCTCTGGCACTGGGAGTCGGTTCTTTGGGAGGTAAAAAGCTTACCTAAGAACCTATATTTTTCTACATAAATATTTTAACGATAATATTTAAATAGAAAAATAATTTATCCATATTTTTTAATATTTGAAATGTGACTCTAAAATATATTATTTATATTCTTTACATTATTATTTTCTGAATAAATTAATAAAATCTAACAATATTTTTAAAATATCTTTTATTATATAAATATTATTATATATATTGTGTGTGTGTGTATTATTTTGAGATGGAAATCAACCCCTTGAAAAGTGGAGAGAGGGGGTTGATTTCCATCTCAAAATATCATGGTTTTTAGTCACTGCATGTTGCCTGCTATCAAGTATGGATTTTTTCTTTTTAAAAAAATTAGAAAAACTATAGATTTTTCTGTGATGTGAATTAACTTCACATATTTTATTTATGCTCTTGGATATATGCAAATTTGTCTATAGTTTCTTATTTTATTTTACATTTAACTCAAAGGTACCCATCTCTACTATTTTTTCTAATTTACCTCCTTTATAGGGGTAGAAGTCAATCTAAAGCACCTTTCCGATTGGTAAATCTATTTGCCTTATGCTTAGATCTCTTTCCAACATTTATTGTAGCCTTGGAGGTAGTTAAAGTTGCTGCATACTTAAATATATCAAATTGCTTCTATAAGCCTTTAAATCACTAGGTTTTGTAAGCATGTCATGATTTATAAAAAAAAAAAATTAACATCTGATCTTAATTATTAATATGATAATTATTAAACTGTACAATTATTCACCCCTCTTGAATGCTTAATATGCAATGACTTGTATAATAAACATCTGCATCCTACGGGTGAACCCCCATCTTATGGTATATATTCCTTAAATATGAGGAACAAAATATTGTGCAAAAGAATTTTGTCACAATATCAATTGTTTGTAATATTAGTTTTCAATCATTTGTTATAGCTTTATTTTTAGTGATCAAATCGATGTTTGATTTTTGGGATGTAATAAAAAGGCCAAAGCACGAAGTTTACTCGGACTAGTCTCTTGATTGATTTGGATTGGATTTTTTCATATTTAATTTGATTTTGATTTAAAATTTTTAAGAGTCAAAAAAATTATTCGACTTCAATTTAAATAAAAAAAGAAGGGAGAATGGGGGCTTAAAACTAATTGATCTACATATATACTAGCTTACTTGAATTGAGCAAGCCAACCAGGTGCATTGATGGCACCCAAAAGATCAAAATACAGTATAAACCTTTAATCACACCCAAACCCAATGCTACCTACCCAATGAGAGAGCATGTGAGGATTCTCATTTTAAAACAAAAATACTTCATCTAAATAATTGATGCAGGATTAAATGGAACCATTCCCTTCAAACTTTTCAATCCTAAGAGTTAGTAACTCAAACATCAAAGGCTCCCATTACCCAGATAGATATCCCCTGCCATCCTTCGTACTCTTGTTTCTCCCTCACTCTTCTCACCAGTTAGTCTTCTTCCTATCGTCGTACTTTTTTTCATGGAAGTTGCCTCTCCTTTCCTCCACTCTCCTCCCATCATTGGCCCCTTTCTTATCATTGCCTCCTCGTTCTTGCCTCTCCTTCCCCTCCTTGGCCCCCTTGCCACTAAAATCGGCCTCCTTTCCACCATCTCCCAGCTTCATAAAATTGCTCCCTATCAAGGTGTTCAATATCTAAGTCATTCAAATTGCTTATTTGGAGACTCGTAGGCCAGAAGATGGATCTTGACATACTCTCTACTTGTTCTCCATGGAAGCAAAAAGTAACCAAAGCTAAGGTATTGATGAATATAGCAACTATGAAGAGGCACCCTTGCAAGTGTTGCCTCCATCGTAAACCAAAAGCAAAATATCAAACAATACAAGCCTATTCTCGTCTCCATCCTCTCCTTCACTCCATCAATATTTATAGGATAAGTGCTTCATCCATCACGATATTATCTCCTCTGAATCCTCCTAGATTAGGATTTTGCTCTTCTTATCTTTTTTTATGTGATTCTAATTGATTTCTTCTCTATAGTTCTTTGTCTTATTTTTCTTTTAGCTAATGAATCATATAAACCAAATCATGCTAGACTTTTTTTTTGGGGGGGGGATCACTTTGAATTGATTTTTTTATTAGGTCAATTTGATTTGGATTTCAAATTTATTAAACCAATTTAAGTTGGTTCCATTTCAAAAATATCCGTAAACTGATCTGATCCAAATCATGCATACCCCTACATACATGGTTTCTATAAATTTAGCTAGAATTAGTAGGATGATGTTGCTATTTCAGTCACAATTGTATAATTTTTTTTCTATCATAGGGCTTGTTTTCCATGCATTCATGGTACCATATTTCCTTATGCTGCTCAACTATTTGGAGTTCTTTAAAATGTTAAGGATTGCGAGTTTACAATATTCTCCGGTGCCTAATATTGCTCTAGAATTTCTCTTAATTTCCTTTTCATACATTACATTTTAAACTATGCTTGCTTCATTTCAACATTAATAAATATAAACAAAATAACAATTACCCATCATTCATGCAATAATCCAACTTGCCAACGAGTATAAATAAAAGGATATAGTTTTCTTTTTCCCTTCTAGTGAGATTGAATCCCATTGCTGCTAAGCTCCAAGGAGTTGCTCGGATAGGTGCCAAGTAAGTACATCTCGCTCCCAAGTGAGAAATGAACCTATAAAAGAAGTTCGCTTGCTAAAATTGAGAGATCTTGTGATGTTTAAGTCAGCTAAAATTAAAAAAATAGTGAAAAAAATCACAAAAATGAGAGCTTAATATATATTAGAAAAAGTTTATCCAGATTCTCCTCTTATCTCCTTTTATACAGGGATGGAGTCAGCTGTCATTATGTAACCTTCATCCACCGAAATACGGGAATGTAGAAGTTATCGAATTTAGATAGGTCTAATGGGTAGTTATTACAGTCCACGATATCTTAGTTATGAGCAGTTAACATTCACGTCATGTGTCGTAATCGTTTTTTGACCCTCTAACTTTTTGGGTCGTGCATTATGATTTTTTTCTCTGATCCTCGGCCATTAACCAAGTAAGACATTTGTTAAAAACCAATATGACCATATCGCCAAAAAAGATGTTTCATCATCATCGGATTGTTATTGTTGGGATATACCGACTGACCGGCCGACCGACCGATCGACCGACCGATCGATCGACCGACCGACCTTCCGATCGACAGACCGACTGAAATCGGCCGACCAATCGAAGGTACATCGGTCGGGCAGACCCTTTCTGCCCTCCCGATCGACTGTACCAGGAGGTCCGATGCCCGACTCCCACGACACGCCCGACTGACCGTCGGAGGGTCCGAATCTCTACCCGACGCCCCTCAGCTGGCCACCGACCCAAGGTCGGTCGACTCCTCCGATCGTCGTACTACTGTCAGAGACTGTCGGTCCTGACAACAGCATGCGGCACTGCCGCCTAGGGGCATTATCCCACCTAGAGCATGGGTCAACCCTAGCGATTTGACAGTCTCACAGTGATTTGACACCTTTACGGCGACTCTGACAGTCTACGGTGAATTGACAATTCTTCAATTGTCTGCGCCATTAATGACGGCGCCATACCGCGCTCCACTATATATATCGGGGAAGGCAACAGTGCTAGGGGCTCCGAGGAAAAAACTTCCAGGCTTGCTCTCTCTCTCTCTCTTTCCCTCTCTCGATTGAGCTCTCTGTCTTCTTTTCACTGTTGCCCAGTCTCCTCTCTGACTTGACCGTCGGAGGGTCCCCGCTGGAGCCGCCTCCGGTCAGTGCGGACTTTCTTTTGCAGGCGTTCGTTCCCGGCGACCAGGCGACGAGGAGATTGGCCGCAACAGATTGGCGCACCAGGTAGGGGGACGCAAGCAGTAGATACTAACGACAAAGACAAGAGCTCAACGATCGAGAGTCACCGGGTCGGCGAGACGCTCTTCCCGCCGGGAAGAGACCTCTCTGCCACCCTCCACGACGGAACCTAGCTCCCCGCATCCCGCGGTTACCACGGAGGCGCAGATCGCGACGATCGTACGGCAGATGACCGTGCTGACGGACGCCGTCAAAAGCCTCCAGCAACAACCCGCACGGCTGCCGCCATCACCGGTCGGGCAATCAGCGGCGCGTCCGATGCCCTCCAGGAGCAGCCGCCGACGCCCGCGCCGATCTCCGTCATCTCCGCGGGAGCGCCTGCCACAGCGCTCTCACAGAGGGGAGGAGGTGCGGCCACGGCGCGATGCCCATCGGTCCCAGCAGCTTTCTCCCTCCCAGCTGGAACGAGTAAGGAGGGAGAAGCGACCGCGGACGCCGTCCGCCTCCCTCTCAGAATCTTTCGGAGACTCCACTCCTGGGGTCTCCCAGCACCAACGGACGGACGACTACGAACGCCGGTTCGAGAAAATCGACCGTCGGCTCGCGCAGTTGCAGATGGACGGACAGAAGTCTTCGAACGACGTTGACTTCCAGACCACCCAACCTCTCTCCCGACTCATCCTTGACGAACCGATCCTTGGTCAGTTCAAGATGCCGCACGTAGAGCCCTACGACGGCTCCACTGACCCAATCGACCACTTGGAGAGCTATAAAGCTCTCATGATGATTCAGGGGGCAACCGACGTTCTCTTTTGCATCGGCTTCCCCGCCACGCTCCGCAAGGCTGCCAGGGCCTGGTACTCCGGTCTTCGATCGGAAAGTATCCACTCCTTCGGGCAGCTCGAGCACTCTTTCATGGCTCACTTTAGTACCAGCTGGAAGCCGCCGCGAACGTCAGACAGCCTCTTCTCCCTCAAACAAGGAGAAAATGAGACGCTTCGACACTTCGTGGCGCGATTCAATACGGTCACGCTCGAGGTCCGGAACCTCAACGAAGACATGGCCATCTCAGCCATGAAACGGAGACTGAGGGCGTCCCGATTCACCTACTCCCTGGACAAGACCCTCCCCCGCACATATGCCGAACTGCTGGAGCGCGCGTACAAGTATATGCGCGCGGACGAAGGAGCCTCCGACCGGCGCTCAGTCGAGTTCAAGGGTTCGAAGGAAAAGCAAAGGAAGGGTCGGGACCCCGCCAAATCTAGTAGACCCCCGCCAAAAGTCACCCCGACGGCAGACTCCAAGGCCGACACGCCCCAGGTATGACTCCTATACTCCACTCTCCGCTCTCCGTGCGCAGATTTTGATGGAGATCGAGGGAGAAGAATGCCTGCGACGGCCTCCGCCTCTGAAGGCAAAAGGCCTCGACCGACGGAAGTACTGCCGATTCCACCGGGGCCACGGCCACAATACCGAGCAATGCATCCAGCTTAAGGATGAGATCGAAGCTCTCATCCGTCGAGGGTATCTCGATAAATTTTGGAGGAACCCGCCGACTCGACCAGTGGCCGACCGACAACCCCAACCGACTGAAGAAGCGACGACTAATCAGCCGACGGTCGGGGTCATCAATATGATTTCCAAACGACTTGGCTCGGGGACTACTGCTGGAGGGGAGCCCACGAAGAAGCTGCGCCCGGACGACGTGATTACTTTTACGGAGGAAGACGTTCGGGGCGTCCAAACTCCCCACGACGACGCTGTTGTTGTCTCGGCAACAATAGCCAATTATGATGTAAAAAGAATTTTGTAGATAATGGAAGTTCAACAAATATTTTGTTTTACTCGACCTTCTCCCGGATGCGACTATCAACCGACCGACTCAAGAGGGTCCCTGCGCCCTTGGTAGGCTTTGCCGGGGATGCCGTCGTGACGGAAGGTGAAATTACCCTGCCCGTGACGGTCGGCACCGAACCACGGCAAAGCACGGTTCATTTGACTTTCGCGGTTGTCCAAGTGCCTTCGGCCTACAACGCCATACTTGGAAGACCCGGACTTAACGCCCTCAAGGCGATCGTCTCGACGTACCATCTCCTAGTTCGGTTTTCGATCAGGAACGGAGTAGGGGTGATACGCGGAGACCAACAGCTCGCTCGCCGATGCTTCCAGATCTCCGCTCGGAGCGACGAGTTGAGGGGCTCCCTGACGATCGACAAACTGGACCAACGGGAGGAGGAAGAACGGGGCTCGCCGGCCGAACAGCTCGTGTCAGTCCCGATTGCGGAAAATCCCGACCGAAAGGTTTGGGTCGGGTCTCAACTACCTGACCCAGAACAGCAACGGTTGACGGAGCTGCTGACGGCCAACGCTGACATATTTGCTTGGTCGGCAGCAGATATGTCGGGCATCCCCCTAGAGACAATAACCCACCGACTCAACATCGATCCGACGATGAGGTCGGTGAGACAGAAGAAAAGGACTTTTGCTTCCGAAAGACAGAAGGCCATCGATGAAGAAGTGGACAAGCTACTCGAGGCGGACTTCATTAGAGAAGCCACATATCCCGATTGGCTCGCCAATATCGTCATGGTCAAGAAAGCCAACGGAAAGTGGAGGATTTGTATTGACTACACCGACCTGAATCGGGCCTGTCCAAAAGACAGCTTTCCACTTCCAAAGATCGACCAGCTGGTGGATGCAACGTCCGGATTTTGACTGCTCAACTTCATGGATGCCTTTACCGGGTACAACCAGATTCGGATGGTGCCCGAAGATGAGGAACACACTGCCTTCGTGACCCCAAGGGCCTCTACTGTTACCGGGTGATGCCCTTCGGGCTGAAGAACGCCGGCGCCACCTACCAACGACTTGTCAATAAGGTTTTCAAAGACCAGATCGAGCGCAACATGGAAGTATATGTGGACGACATGCTGGTGAAAAGTGCGCAGATTCCGGATCATGTTCAGGATCTCGAAGAGACCTTCCGCACTCTACGACAACATCGAATGAAGCTGAATCCGACTAAGTGCACTTTTGGGGTGATCTCAGGGAAGTTTCTCGGATTTCTGGTTTCTCAGCGAGGGATCGAGGCCAACCCTGAGAAAATAAAGGCGATCATCGACATGCGTCACCCAAACACCAAGAAGGAGGTCCAGCAACTGAACGGAAAGATCGTTGCCCTCAGTCGATTCATCTCTCGATCAGCTGAAAGGTGCCTCCCGTTCTTCAAAACTCTGAGGCAGACGAAGGGCTTCTCTTGGTCGGACGAGTGCCAACGGGCCTTCGAGGATCTGAAGAGGTACCTGGCTTCCCCGCCGCTGCTAGTAAAGCCGGAGGTCGGGGAGACATTGTATCTCTATTTGGCCACCTCCCCAGAGGCGATCAGTTCGGTGCTCGCTCGAGAAAACGAGAGCCGAACCCATCAGCCCATCTACTATATCAGCAAAGTGCTCCACGGCGCGGAAGCCCGATATTCGAAGACGGAAAAGATGATTTTCGCCCTGACCATCTCCACACAGCGACTCCGACCATACTTCCAGGCACATGCCATTGTGGTTCTCACCAACCAGCCCCTGAGGGCGATATTGCGCCGACCCGATACCTCGGGACGACTAGCGAAGTGGGCGATGAAGCTTAGCGAGTTCGACATATAGTACCGACCGCGACCTGCCTTAAAGGCCCAGGTCCTGGCCGACTTTATCGTCGAATGCCCGACGGCCGACCAAGGGTCGGAAGGTATGGACCCGGGACGAGACGCGGTCTCCGAGCCAGACCCGGTCTCCACCTGGGTACTGCACATCGATGGAGCTTCGAACGCTCAAGGGAGTGGGGCTGGGTTCCTGCTCACTAACTCGGACGGGGTAGTCACCGAGTACGCCCTCCGATTCAACTTCAAAGCCTCCAATAACCAAGCCGAGTATGAAGCGCTCCTTGCTGGCTTGAGGATGGTGAAGAAACTTGGGATCGACAGCCTCCGGGCGTTCTCCGATTCTCAACTGATCGTGGGGCAGGTCAAAGGTGAATTCGAGGCGCGAGACCCAGCCATGGCAAAATATCTTCAGAAAGTGAAGGATCTCGTGACACGCCTTAGATATTTCGAAATTTCTCACATCCCTAGGACGGAGAACGCCCAGGCCGATGCACTCTCCAGACTGGCGACCTCGGCTTTCGACTCTTTGGGCCGGACGTTCGTGGAGAACCTCGAGCAGTCGAGTATCGACCAGGCCGAAGAGATACTACAACTGACAGCTGAACCAAGCTGGATGGACCCGATTGTCCGGTTCCTGACCGACGGGATCGGCCCTGAAGATCCCACGGAGGCCAGGCGGCTCCGATGGTCGGCCTCCCAATATGTGATCATGGATGGCCGACTCTACAAAAGGTCGTTCTCCCTTCCCTTGCTCAGGTGCTTGGGACCGACCGACGCAGATTATGCTCTCCGAGAAGTGCACGAAGGAATCTGCGGAAGTCATCTGAGGGGCAAATCTCTAGCCTACAAAGTCCTGCGACAGGGTTACTATTGGCCCACCATGAGGAAGGACGCGGCTGAGTTGGTCCGGAAGTGCGAACCTTGCCAGAAGTACGCCAACGTACAGCACCGATCGGCCAGTCAAATCGCTCCTATTGTCGCTCCATGGCCCTTCGCTCAGTGGGGGGTCGACATTCTCGATCCTTTCCCTCCAGCATCGGGTCAAAGAAAGTTCATAGTCGTCGCCATCGACTACTTCACCAAGTGGGTGGAGGCCGAGCCCCTGGCGCAGATTACCGAACGGAAGATGGAGGACTTCGTCCAAAAATCCATCATCTTCAGGTTCGGATTGCCGCATACCATCATCACCGACAATGGGCGGCAATTCGACAACCAAGACTTCAGAGACTTCTGCACAAGGTTTCACATCACGCACCGACTAACTTCAGTCGGACATCCACAGTCCAATGGTGAAGTCGAGGTGACCAACCGGACCATACTACACGGGCTCAAAATCCGACTAAATGAAGCCAAAGGCCTCTGGATCGACGAGCTAGGCTCCGTTCTGTGGGCTTACCGAACGACCCCCCGCATTCCGACCGAGGAGTCGCCTTTCGGTTTGGCCTATGGGACGGAGGCGATGATTTCACTCGAGATTGGACTGCCATCTACCAGGGTCGAGCGGTATCGAGAGCCGGACAACTCTGATTGTCGGAGGGCCGACCTGGACCTCCTCCCCGAACTGCGGAACGAGGCCCAACTTCTCATGGCTTCATACCGACAGAAGGTAGCCCAGTATTACAACGCCAAGGTCAGACCAAAGCTTTTCAGGCCTGGTGACTTAGTCCTGAGAAAGGCAGAGGTCTCGAAGCCCCTGGACCAAAGGAAGCTGGCTCCGAACTGGGAAGGGCCCTACATGGTAGCAGACACCTATGGGCCGAGGGCTTACCGACTGGAGACTCTGGAAGGGAAACCCATTCTCCGGACCTGGAACGCTGACAACCTGAAGTTGTATTATCAATGAACCTTGTACTTGTTCATTCGGAATACAAATCCAGTTCGAAATTTCGGAGTTCCGACTCTTCGACTGACGATCGGCGCTCACCAAGAAGGTCGGGTCCCGACATCCCGACTCGGACTCGGTATCCGCATGAAACCGACGGCCCGACCGCCAACGACATATCGAGCGCTCACAAAGGCCATCCACGACGATGGGAGTTGACACTCCTTCTACGGTCGAACTTTCAGGCCAGACCGTCGGCTAACCTACCGACTGAGCCCCGACCAAAGAAAGGCGAAATGCCTACGCGACCGCCCTCGTGACTTACCGACCGAGCTATGACTGATCGAAGGATATTCGACTTACCACCATCTATCACACAATGCGACCTCAGTCACATTCATGACTCACCGACCGAGCTACGGCCGGCCGGAAGATATTCGGCTTACCACCGTATATTATGAGGCACAGTATAAATACCCGACATAAGGGTATCGGGATCCGACTTATCATCGATCCCCCGACTAAATGCGCCGGACGATATTCGACTGAACGCGTCGGAAGAGACCTGACTGCCAAACCATTATCCGGCGATCGGTCGGCTTTCGACTCAACGAACGCACCCGACTCACGGCATGGGGAAGGACGCCCGACTTACGACCTCGACCATTGGAGGCCGATCCAAAGTCGGGACTTGTTCTACCTTCGTGGCGGCACGAGTTGCCGAACGTCTTAACCGATCTATATGGGTTAGCGACTTACATGTTCGGATGCATTCTACAACACGTGAGAAAAGAGAAAAACAGGCAAAAGAAAAAATTTAAGTCCAAGACTTTGATTTCATTAGAGATCAAAATAGGCTTTACAAAATCGGATCGAAGTTCGGTTACAAGTGTTCTAAGAAAAACAAAAAGGATAAAAGTTGACGAGGCCACGGTCATCCTTCCGAGTCAATCTCCTCGACCGACGGAAGCTCGGGGATGACCGGCGTGTCCACCGCGATCGGTATTTGGTGGACTACCGGAACAGGATCGTCGGTCGGCAACGGACTGGCGGTCGGTGCCGGATCACGAGTCGCGGCCGTCTCTCCATCGGCAATCTGTTCCTGGACGGCCTCTCCCGCCATGGCGACACCTCCCGACGACGGGTCGGCCATCTCTTCCGTGGCTTGGTCCTCGACTCCCGATGGGACGATGCTGCTGAGATCCAGCTTCGGGTACAGGGCTTGAACCGCATCCCAACCATCCTCGTACCCCCTCAGTACGATGCGAAGCCGGACTCCAACATCTCCTCTCGGTACTGGTCGGTGCCGCGAAAGTCGTCCACCGCCCGACTCGCCGACTCCTTCGCCGACCTTGCTTCCGCTTCCGCCCGGCCGAGAGAGTCCTTCGCCGACTTCGCCTCTGCCTTCGCTATGTCGGCGTCGGCCTGGGCGATCGACATGTCCTCCTCAGCCCTGGCGAGCTTCTCCAGACTGACCCGGAGCTGCTCGCGTTCGCCCTCGAGTTCGACGGCGACGCCGTCCCGCTCGCGCCGCAGACGGTGCGCAGTCCGACCCTTGCATTTGGCTTCTTTTCGGGCCGACTTGAGCTCGGACCCAAGACGAGAGACCTCGTCCACCAACTTCGCCTCCCGGTCGGTCGACTGTTTCAGGTGTTCGACCAGCATTGTCCGGTCGGCTTCGACGGCCGCCGCTCTGTCCTTCCAAGCCGCCTGGACGTTCCCGAATCTCCGGTACCCGGCTTCAAGTTCGGACATGGTATAGATCAGCTGCGAACGCAGGCACTATGTCAGGAAAATGAAATAATGAAGACACTAAAGAAAGGGGAGGCGAAGTAAAACTTACCCCGACCATGGTCGGGTAAAACGAAGATAGCATCTCGGTTACTTGCCGAGACCTCAGCACCTCCACGTCGGTCGGGAGGAGGATCCCCTGGCACAGCCTCCTGGCCAGGTTGTGGTCGGCCAGCGCCGACGCTCTTTCGGGGAACTGAGCACTGGGCGGCAGAGTGCGACTCCCCGACCTTGTGTCGTCAGCGGGGTCCATCGGGGCTTTCCCCCGATCGGCCACCCCTGCCAGCGGATCCGGTAAGGAGGGGATGCTCGAGTTCGATGCGGCACCCCCCGTTGCAGCCGCAGACGCCGTCGGATGGTGTTCGGGTTCCCGAACGGTATTCGACGCCACACCCGCCGGCGAAGCCGCCGACGTCCCTTCAGCCGCTTCCTCCGCCCGCCGCTCCTCCGGTTGCACCGTCGGAGCCGCAAGTGCTATCACCGGCTCCGACTGGTCGGTCGTCGATGCCTCGACGGTCGGCGCCGCTGTGGAGGGTTTCTTCGGCGGTCGCGAAGGTCCGACCCCCGATGCCGGTCTCTTCCTCACCGCATACTGCCGGATTTCGGCGTTGGTCGGCCTCATCCTCGACGGTGTCCCTGCGATACCGATAGAAATATTAATATAAGCAAGAGAACGAAAGCCAAATGAAGAGACGACCGGTGGATCAGGCGATACCTAGACGGGGGACCAAGCTCAGGCCAGCATTATAGAGGGCTTGTTCGGTAACAAGCTCCCTCTTCTTCGGGACCGACATATCCTTGAGTCGGTGGAAGTCCTCCCGGTCGTCCGCCTCCACCCGACTATTCTCGTTCGCCTCGGTTCGGGGCACGCCCCAGTGAGAAGGGAAGCCCTAGGGAGAAGAAGATGAAACAAAGAAAAACTGGTTTTTCCACCCGTGGATGGACGATGGAAGGCCAGTGATGAAGGAAAGACCCTTTCGGAGGTTGAAGAGCCACCACCCTCGGGCCTTAGGGTGGGGTCGGAGGATAAAAAATGCCCGGAAGAGAGAGATACGAGGGTTGGTTGGCAGAAGCTGACACAACAGGGCGAAGCTGATTATTAGACGGACAGAGTTCGGCGCCAGTTGCGCCGGACAAAGTCCGTAATAATCCAGCAGATTCCGGACGAACTCCGAAATCGGAAGCCGAAGACCCGCGCGAAGATCTTCGACGTACAGCGCCACCTGGCCCGGCGGAGGGTTGTTAACCCGACCGCCGACCCCGGGGGCGGAAAGTTGGAACTACTCCAGGGTACGATACTGATCCTGAAGCCGATCAACGTTCGGCCCCGAAAGCGAGGAAACTTCAACTTCCGGAGCCGATCGAGGGTCATCGGTCGGGTTTCCCGACCGAGCCCCCCGAGATGAGTTTCCGACCATCGCACCAGAACCAAGAAAGGCGAGACCAAAGAAGAAGGAAACGGAAGGAAGGAGGTTTAAAGGAAAGCTAAGGCAAAACAGGAGGAAGCACGAACCCCGGGTGGACCCTTGCGAGAGCGGAAGAGAAGGCAGCTGCCGGTGATGACGGAAGAAGCACTCGGGCAGAGTCTCCGCAGCAAATCGTCAAAGATGGGGCTTCAAGCGCAAGTGGTCCTATATATATAGGGCCGTTCGATGGCCAAGATGACCCCACGCCGATCGAGATCTCCCGGATGGGCGACACGTGGCGGCATCCCGGGAAGGCCGCACCGCTTTCATTAAATGTGGAGGACGCCGGTCCAACGACCTCCGACACGTGGCGAAAGGGCCGCGGTTCAGAGTTAAATCACCCACGGCGATTCGCGTTCCTGATGGAACGCCTGACAGCGCCCCACGCTCCCAGAACCGGCGCTGGGCGGCGGTTTGCGTTCCCCAAAAAGCACCGGACGCCGGTTGTCTGACACCGAATCGTCCGGCGCCCGATCGTCTGACATCGAATCGTCCGACGCCCGATCGTCTGACACCGAATCGTCCGGCGCCCGATCGTTTGACATCGAATCATCCGGCGCCCGATCGTCTGACGTCGAATCATCCGGCACCCGATCTCCTGATACCTAATCATCCGGCACCCGATCGCCTAGCACCGGATTGTTTGACGTCCCATCATCAAACAACGGAACGTCTGACATCGACCTGACCGGACCATCTGTCGGTGTGATCGGCAAACTCGGTCCAGGACGTGGCAAGGAATCCACTCCTTTCGCCTGCGTGGTGGCACGGGGTAATGCGATGTCAGGCTCAGGAGTGAGGAGCGCAACTGTTGGGATATACCGACCGACCGACCGACCGATCGACCGACTGACCGACTTTCCGATCGATCGACCGACTGAAACCGACCGACCAACCGAAGGTACGTCGGTCAGGCAGACCCTTTCTGCCCTCCCGACCGACTGTACCAGGAGGTCCGATGCCCAACTCCCACGACACGTCCGACTGACCGTCGGAGGGTCCGAATCTCTACCCGACGCCCCTCAGCTGGCCACCGACCCAAGGTCGGTCGACTCCTCCGATCGTCGTACTACTGTCAGAGACTGTCGGTCCTGACAACAGCATGCGGCACTGCCGCCTAGGGGCATTATCCCACCTAGAGCATGGGTCAACCCTAGCGATTTGACAGCCTCACGGCGATTTGACACCTTTACGGCGACTCTGACAGTCTACGGTGAATTGACAATTCTTCAATTGTCCGCGCCATTAATGACGGTGCCATACCGTGCTCCACTATATATATCGGGGAAGGCAACAGTGCTAGGGGCTCCGAGGAAAAAACTCCCAGGCTTGCTCTCTCTCTCTTTCCCTCTCTCGATTGAGCTCTCTGTCTTCTTTTCACTGTTGCCCAGTCTCCTCTCTGACTTGACCGTCGGAGGGTCCCCGCCGGAGCCGCCTCCGGTCAGTGCGGACTTTCTTTTGCAGGCGTTCGTTCCCGGCGACCAGGCGACGAGGGGATTGGCCGCAACAGTTATTATCGGCCATCGTCCGACAATGTAGTTGATATTCGGCCATAAACCGAATACAATTGTCAGAATTCCTCTGAGGTTGTAATTCCGAATATTTGTCCCAACAAACCCTATGCTTTTACAATGTGCAAATAGAACTATTGGATACCTTATGAGTGAAGAAATGGGACTCAAGTATGGACAGAAATATACAAGGATAACCTGCCAATGGCACATTTCTTTATCATTGTTTTCTATCAATTATGCCACTGAAGATATTTGATCTATTCTGGAGTTATGCTTTTATAATGCGCCAATAGAGCTAATTAGAAACCTCAAGAGTGGAGAAGAACATGCCAATGGCTAATTAGAGACCTCAAGAGTGGAGAAGAACATGCCAATGGCTAATCTCTTTTATCTCTATTTTCTAGCGGTTGTCTTGCTAAAAAACTTGATTCTTGATGGTTACACACACGTACACACATACAAGTGCATATAAGCGAGAAATGCCCACACGTAGTGTATATTTTTAAATATTGGGTCTGAATTAATTATGGGACATGCAACATGAGAGAACTGCTCGTGGCTCAGGTTGGATTTTCCTTGAGTGCATACGAACTTCTATCTGTTTATGCGTACATATTTGGCGGAGAAGGCAAGTTTCGCAAGAACTTCCCCTCGGATGGACCAGCTGGCCCTGCAGCTCGATACCCACTACTGCGTTCCGGAAGCCGGGACTTCTCTGTCAAATTCCATCAATCCACAAATCCTCTCGCTCGTGGCGCCGTCGAAAGAATCTCTCTAGAGAACTCCACCGCCAAACCCCTCCATCCGACTCAATTTATTCCCCAGAGCGGGCCCCATCCCAGACCAGAATACACACTTGGACGGCCTCAATCGGTCCAACACCGACTCCTCTGTTCGAAACCAAATACCAAGTCGCCCTCCATATACGGCACCATAAATAGCCTCCCGTGTACCCAGGGTCTCTCCTAATTCCGTGTACAGCACTCGCACCACACCAAATAATCCGAGCTCGCCTCCATCCCCTCTCTCTCGACCTTGGGAGGAAAAAATACCAACCAAGAAGAACGAATGGAATCGACGCCGGTGAATTGGGAAGCGCTGGACTCCCTCGTCCTAGATTTCGCCAAGTCCGAGCATCTTCTGGAAGATTCTTCTCCTTCGACTTCGCCTTCCTCTTCGTCTCCCTCCTCTTCCTCTTCTTCGTCTTCGTATCGATCGCGCCTTATCATCCGTCAGATCCGGCGGTGCATCGAGGCGGGTGACGTAGATGGGGCAATCGACCAGTTGCGGCTCCACGTCCCGGCGGTCCTCGACGACCACCGGATCCTCTTCCGGTTGCAGAAGCAGGCAATTTTGGTTTTGGTTCCCAATCTTTTATCTTTTTCTTAGGTCTTTCTGTTTTTGTTACTTGTGATTTGGTTTGTTATTTCTTTTAGAAATTTATTGAGCTTTTGAGGAGAGGGACGGAGAGAGATCGGGATTTGGCCATCGAGTGCCTGCGGGTTGCTCTTGCTCCGTGCGCCCTGGATGCTTACCCGGTAACAAGCTGCCTACTTTTGTTTTTTATTTTTGGATTAAAATCTTTTTTTTCATAAAAGAATCTGCTTTTCCCCTAGTTTGTTTTAATTTGGGAATCTAGGGCTCAAGAATGCGTGGGTGGGTTTGTGGAGAAATGGGAAATGAATAGAATGTAGCGCTTTCAGATGGAAATTTTTGTGCGAATAGAGACGGTATTATTTTCTAGGGAGCATTATCAGATGTAGAGTGTTTGATATGTTACATGAAAAAAGAAAAGGATTTAGGGTAACTGGTAGAAGTAATTCCCAGATAATTAGGTCGAGAGTGACAACTATGACCAAATGAGGTTCGCAAATTATGTTCGATGGGTGGAGGTTGTTTTTTTTTTTTTTTTTTGGGTGTGGGTGGTGGTGGATTGTGCATGATCTGGTGTTAGATGCTTGCCCAAATAAGCAACGGATGGGAGAGTAATTAAAACGCTTCAGGGTCTTGCACTGGATGGATTGGACATTGGGAATGATTTTGTTTGGTGCTGTCACTAAAATGACAGCTGGAGAGATAACCTTGACCAGTTCTTGGCCAATTCTCATCAAGCAAATGCCTACGTGATGTAAGAGGTGAGTTTGTTGGATAGCTGGATCCTTCCTGATAGGTGTCAGACTAGGACTTCAATTTTATATTGAGACACTGATCTGACACATGGGAGTCTGGCATCAAAGAAGTCACATTCTTCCTTTATTAGCATCCGGTTCATGATTGTCAGAGTAAGGCTAGCATCGATCATGGTAGGGCAACAATTGTAAAAGGAATGCTGGCAGCAAGCTTTTTCTATTATTAGATTCATGTTATGGATTTACTGAGTTTTTTGACAGGATATGGACTACGTCGAACATTGCATGGATTTACTGGATCACATAATTGAATGCTAGGGTGCACATAAGCAGAAACACTTCATGCATGCATTTTCTTTTAAAATAAATACAAGTCATTCTGTACCATAAAAAAAGATTTTCTTGTAATTATAATTAATAAATACAATTAACCTTTTCCTTTTGGAGTTTTGACATGTTTTATTTGTTCTGAAGGAAGCTTACGAGGAGTTCAAGCACGTCCTGTTGGCATTAATATTTGAAAAAGAAGATCAGACCTCTCCTGTTGCAAATGAGGTAATACAGATTCATCTTACATTAAGTCAACTGTAATGAAGGTGGATCAGCCCATATATTTTTCTGTGTTAACATGTATATGGTTAAGGAAACCACGCATTGTTCTCACTTGGACATACCTCCCTACATACGTGCATGTCTGCATAATTGTACAGCATAACATGTTATGTATTTCCATTTTCTTTTTATAATTATATCAGCCAAATAGGTAAACTAACAATCTGGTGATTGAACTACTTGAAGAAAAATTAATGACATAGCCATTTAGGGTAAGTATGATATTCTTTATATCTTTAATTATTGGCGGGCCTCGTTTCTTATGATCTTTAAGAATGTATCATGTTAGCAAACTTCTTACAAATTTGGTGTTAATTTGTTGTCTAGGATTCTGCTGAACCTAGGTCTTTGCAAGTACAACTTGTTATTGCGAGTTAGCATTATGCCTTTTATGGGTTTTTATTGATCCAGAGTGTTATATATATATTTTTCCTTATAAGCTTGACCATCTGAGGATAATTCATAGAGCCATAAAGTCGTAAGCCTAAGTATTGTTATCTCCAAATGTGCACATTATTGCTGCTGCTCTGATGCTTGGTCGTGTTGTGGATTTTGACTAGCAGATATGTATCCTAGATTTCCCTAACCTGTCTTGAAAATACCTTTTTAAGTTCACCAATCAAATTTGAACTAATAGACTAGCATAGCCAAGCCCCAAGACTTTTGTAGCGAGGACCTAGAGAATACTCGTCATTTAATTTCACTTGTCAAATGCCAATTGGCATTGGGTCTGACGGTTGGCAGCCTCTCTTAAGGGTTTGCTCTTCAGAGAGGTCTAGGGTTCAAACCTTAGCAACGATAAAAAAAAAAGTGGCCAAGTAAAAAGGGTTCTAGGCGGTATAACTCTATTCCACCAAAATGATGGAATAGAGATATACCATGGAATAAGGAAAACTTATCCCCTCTAATTATCTTTTTGAGCCCACTTTATTCTTATCAAAAAGCAGTAGTAAAATTTTTCTTGGTGGTAAAATCCAAATCTATCATGAAATCCTGTGCATTTTATGTCTCACTTATCCTTTGCACTTATCCCTCCAACAAAATGCCAAAAAACCTCTATTAGGCAGTATAAGTCTATGTCTCCAAGCCTTGAAGATTTATTCTGCCTACCAAACACTACCTTAATCTTTTCTGTAGATGTGGACTTGCACTTGTGTTGGACGATATGGTAGTTGGTATATTAACAAATTGTAAGCTTATCGTAGGATTAAAAAAATAGCCATATTCAGACTGGTTCTGGTTGTTTTTAGAAGACCCAATAATGTTATCCCAGACTTGGCCTGTCCCGAGTGGGCTACCTGATTCATATTGTTCTGAGCCATGTGAGTTCTATTTTAAATTTAACATGATTTGAATTGTTAGACAGTTTGTCAGTAGTTATTCATGTCCAAAATTTTTTTTTTTATGTGTACCAGTGGTCTGAAAGGAGGAGATTTGATCTAGCTGGACTATTATCTTCAATATTAAGAGCTCATTTACATGCTTATGATCCCATTTTCTCAATGAGCTTGAGATACTTAATAAGGTATGTGCCAGCCTTTTAATCTTCAATTTTAATGTATTCTGGGAACTATGTCCAACTCCAGTAGCTGTTGCTTATCACTCATTAATATGCAGCATTCACAAAGTATTTTGCTTTCGTCAAGGCATTTCATCCCCTATATCAGATCTCACTGAAAGGTTGCTTTTTGAGGATCGTGACCCACCCGCAACTCCTCAGGAGAGTTTGTATGAAGCACCTCCTTTTGATGAAGTAAGTTTCTTCCCTGGCTATGTATTCATCTGCATTAGGTTGTCCAGATAAGTCTTTATGCTTACATTTAAATTTCAGGTTGATATTCAAGCTCTTGCACATGCTGTGGAGCTAACAAGACAAGGAGCAGTCGATAGCTTGAGATTTGCTAAGGGCGATTTATATCAAGCATTTCAGGTTTCTTTTTGAAAAATTATAAAACATAAGCTATGTGCAGTGTTAGGCTATATATATGTGTGTGTGTGTGTACATGTATATATATACATTATTATATGTATATATATATATATATATATATATATATATATACATGTATATATATACATTATTATATGTATATGTATATATACGTGTATATATATATATATACATTATTATATGTATATGTATACATGTGTGTGTGTGTGTATATATACACGTACATACATATTTATTTTGCATATTAAGATGGCTATGTAATTTTTGTTATCCTGCAATGATATGAGAATTCTGTTGTATGCAGAAGCTACTGCATATTTAAGGAAAGCAGTCTTCAATAAATCAAAACACGTGCTTGCAACAATTATTCAAATACCATTGCTATATTAACCGTAGACATATTTACTGGTTCACCTTTATTAGCTTTACGTGTTTTGCTTGGTTTAGACTGAAATATGACCCTTAGTTTGCAGTTGCCATAATATATCACCTTGCTGCACCACTTTTTATAGTTTGGGCACCTCAAGATAATGCCATCGCATGTCATAATTCAATAGTATGTTAAACCACATGGTTGCAGTGCATAAGTAGATCAGGTCGTTTTTTTCTTTGTATCTATCAATTAGTTGTTTTCAATCTCTTGCTGTTTTTGTTGGCGGATCTCATTTGAAAGCTATCAAAATCTCTAGATTTTGTAAGTTATGGTTGCTTGACAATCAAATCTAGGCAAATATTGTGAGCCAACTTAGAATGGCTGACAAATGTGATTGTCAGCATACTATTTCATTGATCCTTATTTTGTCATTGAACCATATAGTAAAAGCTGATTGAATATGTTATCAACTACGTTTGAATCTTTATTGTTAGTCCAATATGATGAAGTTAGTCATTCGTATAAGAACTTGAGGAGTAGTTGTTCAAGGAGAGATGGCAATATGCATACTGATGAGTGGTTATATCTATCTACATCATTAGCACAAAACACGGGAATATGGCAAGTGGTTCTAGTTTGACAAGTATATATGTTGTTTGGATTTACCTACCTTGAATTTTTAATGTATGTTTATCTTTTGTTTATTATGCCTTCCATGTGTAAATCTTAATTTGGAAGCCAATCATCACTGAGTGTATTTTTCTCTATTATGTTTTTTTCTCTTTTTACTCAGCACTTCCTTATCATTATTGGCCTTCATTTACTTCTTAGGAAAAACCAGAAAGTTCCAACAAGGAGTTTAAAATTGGGTTCCAATGCCAAAAATATATAAAAGGATGCACGATTGCTATATAATGGACTGAATTAGGAGAATTAATGTATGGTTCACTCTGTGAACTTTGCAGATGGAACATAAGAATTCTTTTTAACTAATGATGCCTACTGGGATCTTTTTGAGTCGCACTGTATTTGTTACAGGAAACTCCATCATAGTATTTGTGAATTCACATGTCAATTAGTTATGCATTTTTTTACTGTATTGAATTCCACTCTTGCTCAAAGTATTTGGATTGAAGGTAACCTAGAGATTCAAGGAAGAAGCCTGATCATAACAGCTCAAAGTTTGTATCTTGTCCAAGAATTAGTGATAGGTCCATCTTTTGAGACTGTCTAATTGAAAAATGAGCCGACCTTACCACTAAGACCATGCTTGTTTGCTGGTTAAAGGATGGATAAGTTAAAGTTATCTGATCAACCAATGAAACACCATCCAGGAAGTGATGGATAAACTTATTTGGCCAATCTGTCAAAGGCCTAAAAAGGTTCTTAACTTGAGTGAGTTTATTTTAGTGGGGAGGGTGAAATAAAGTTAATCACCTAGAGCTCTCTGCCTTTACTTTTTCACTTTTTTCACAACTTATTCCGCTAACCATGGGAGCATCAATCAAACAATGAATACTTTATTGGCTGGTTAGTGGTTTAAATCTATTTGGGGGTGGCTAGCTATTTGGCATCCAAACGCAGCCTGAAGGTCAAGAATTATCCTTTAGGAAGTTTTTCTTTATGATCTATGAAATGGAGGAATTAAAAAATAATGCACATTTGGTGCTAGTCTTATGAAGTTGAACTTATAATGTGGACTTGGAACCATGACTGTTGGTTGGGTTATAAAGATGATGACAATTTTGACACTATTGAATTGCCTAGAATATTTAGTACTCAAGAAGGTTTCAACTTTCAACTATTGACCCATATTTGCCAGTATGGGTGTGCATCCAAACGCAGCCTGAAGGTCAAGAATTATCCTTTAGGAAGTTTTTCTTTATGATCTATGAAATGGAGGAATTAAAAAATAATGCACATTTGGTGCTAGTCTTATGAAGTTGAACTTATAATGTGGACTTGGAACCATGACTGTTGGTTGGGTTATAAAGATGATGACAATTTTGACACTATTGAATTGCCTAGAATATTTAGTACTCAAGAAGGTTTCAACTTTCAACTATTGACCCATATTTGCCAGTATGGGTGTACCATACTGACCTAGTTTTAATGTAGGGGGCCAGTAATCCCCATATTGACACATGGTAGATGTAATGTGCTGATGCTAATAGTGTACCATGTGTCATTAATATGATTTACCATACTGTATAAATCCCTACTGGCGAAGTATTAATACAAGTTCTAGTACTAGGACCTAACAGTAAAGGTGGTGGTAGATGTTAGAACTTACAAGCACTAAGATGGATATGTGGTAAATTTGGGAAGGATAAAATTTAAAGTGAACCAATGGTTCTTAAGAGTTGATAGAATAATGGAAGAGTAACTGAATCTGCTTCTGTTCAAATGCATATCATTGTAAGCAAATGGAAAGAGGCTTGGATATGTGAAGCATGGGGGAGGGAAAAGAAAACTTGGTCAATGTTGGGAGGAAGGACTGGGAGGAAGGACTCAAAAAATTGCTTTAATTGAGAGCTTCACCCTTGAATTATTTAATTTGGGAAGAAAATATAAAAGCTGCCTCTGTTTGATCTATATTGTTGTAGTATCACATATAAATGTGGGCAAGATTGTTGATATACATGCCTTCTAATGTACATAAAAAACCCACTCTTGTTTCCTGAAGTTGGTCGTTTATGATTATTTGTTCAGAATTAGGCAGGACACTTGATTTGTTTTAATATTTATATGCGTTATGTGTCACATATTTTTGTACTAGATATCATTAACCATTTGAAACTTTGCCCAACACCCATATTTGTGTCTGGAGGAACCTATGGTGGTTACTATTGTGAGGTCATAATTGAAGAGATAATGGTTGGTCCATTCTAAGATTTTACTAAATGAAGAACATGTAGGGATGGTGATGGTTCAGGTCAGGTTGAGGCATACCATCTAAGCATTAGAAAAAAAAAACTGTCAACCCGAAACCTACCTGTTCGTTAAACTAGTCAAAAGTCAAAAGCTGAACCCAACCTGCTTATTGAATAGGCAAGATGACCCAACATGCATTATACAATAAATAGGTTAGTTCAGATTGGTTCTGCAATGACCTGTGAACCTGGTTTGACATAGGTAACCTGGCTATCTCGGGTTAGATTTGTGCTGGGCGATTATCTTCCCTATTCTTGCGGTCCCAAACCCTTACCCTTTTCTCTCGCTTTCCTTTATGCAGGGGTTCCCTTTTTTTTCATTTCTAAAAATATTAAATGCAAACTTTCTTTTCCTTGGTCCTTTAGGTTTGGATCACATAGTGGGTAGTTTTAAGCCTCTATAATCATATTTGGAAGTGTTTCCAAGAAACACATGAGTTGGCTCAACGAATAGGCGATGATATCTAAAGATCCATCATTATCGATTTTCCATCCTGTGCTAAGTGAATCCCCTGAACTGTGGTTATAGAAGCTAAGTAGGTCTATGATTTGCTGAAGAAAATACGACCGCAGGATCAGGTATAGGGAAACCTTTGATGGCCTAGCAAGCTGTTCCAACTTTCATGAGTGCTCCCCCTCCCTTATTAATTTTTTAAATACATGCTTAAACAAATTATGAAGTCTGAGATCCACTGATCTCGTCTCTGATAAAACATTTTATTCTCTTGTTTCTCTTCTTTTTAGAGATTTTTTTTTTGCTACTTTTTTTTAAAAAAAATATGTGATTATTGAAGATTTATTAACTGACATTCTTAATATGCTTATGTTATGTTTAGTTACTTATCACCCCCACCACCCAAAAGAAAAAACAAAAAACAACACAAAACACAATTATCATTCTCTATCTAAAACCTTTTGTTGATCCAACACTTGTTTATTCGGCTTTTTTCCAAATTATACTTGCCAATTTAGTGTTGATCAGTGGCGGATGGAGGTAAGTAAATGTGGGGTCAATTGACCCCACAAAAAATTTAAAAAACATTAGATATATATATATAGATATACATCACACACACACATTATATATATATATATATATATATATATATATATATTAGTAGAAAAAATCAAAATTAATCCCAGTAATTTTATGAATTGATCCCATATCTCATATAAAATTTTGAAGAAGTAAAGGATAAAAAATACTACATCAAAAGGGTAATTATAACCTATAATCTTTCTTTTTAATGACTCACATGTTCTATCTCTCTTTCTCTCCTTTTCTCATACCATTTTGACCTCTCTCTCGCTCTCCTTTTTTCTCTTTCTTTATTAATTACTTCTTTATTTATCTTTTAATATCTCACCCCAACTCTATCCGCCCATCTTTTATATTTAAACCACATCTCAACTTATTTTTTATATCCTAGAAGGATCACATCAAAAGATGAAAAAAGTAATTATGACCTATTCTTTCTTTAATGACTCATAAATCCCATCTCTCTCTCCTTCTCTCACGTCACTTTGACTTCTTTCTCCATCTCTCATTCTCTCTTTTTTTATTCATTACTTTTTTATTTATCTTTTAATGCCCCATCCTAACCCCATGGTCCCTATTCATCTATCCCTTATACTTAAATCCCACATCAATTTATTTTTTATATCCTAATCAGTCCAAATGCAACAAAAAATCATATGTTCTTCTTGTCTCTTTTTTCAACTTGAATTAGCTATGTCTCTTTTTGCTTTTTTTTTTTAACACTCTTTTAGTTTTTTTTTCTTTGTCTTCTCATTTTTTCATTCATATCAAATATATATGGTTAGAATATTTTTTGGTTAGCCATTATAATTTTAACATTTAGCAATATCTAGGATTTTGCTATGGTGTTTCTTTATAATATTTTATTATAAAGGATATTTAAGATATTACACATTGTCATTTTTATATATTTTATTTTTTAAAAAATAATATTTTATTATTTTTTTCTTTTTTCTTTCTCTCTCTGTGGCTTCTCTGCTTCTTTTATTTTATTGATCTTACAAAGCAAAATTTTTGGATCCGCCATCGGTGTTGATTATGCATACAATCGTTCACTCTAGGTATTTGGTGGTTTGATAGAAAATAATAGAGGACTTATGAATTATTTTGATTATTTTATTTATTTTATAGAAAAGTAGTCTGTCTTTTTTGTTGTGCGTTAGCTTCCGCAACTTAGCTTACCTCTCTTGGATATCTCTAGGAGACAACATGCATGTGTATGTGCTCATGAGTGCGCATGCATGCAAGAGGGGGCGCGCGCGAGAGAGAGAGAGAGAGATTAACTGATTCTAGTGTTTAGTAAAAGTAGGGAACTCTCGAAATGCTCATAAAATGTAGTTTTTTGGTCATAGTTTTCAAAGTCCCCTCAGGATTTTCTTTATGACATGTTCTAGTTTTTTAGAGATGGTGGAGATGTGTGTCAATGATGGCATAAAACAATATGACACGCGTTGTCAAAACCATATATTTTGTGTGTATAGAACATGATTCTTGGTCTTCAAGAGGACTTTCTTTATGGAAACATATGCAGTTGGTGCAAAGTCTTAGATAGCCTCCTTTATAATGTTATAGCAATCAATACACAACAAAAATACCAGTCGTTTTTTGACCTTTTCATGGTTCATCTGATTAAAGTAGTATTTTATTATATTCATTACAATTCCACTTAAAAAATATTGAATTAGAATACGCTGTCATATCAACAATTGTTATATTCCAGAAAATGATAATGAGGGTTACAAATAGAATATATCCTGTTATTTCCATTGGAACAGTACATAATGGTTTTTGAGGATTTGGAAGAGAGCATTATAACAGTTTATGGATGTTTTGACATTTTGCTCCAATGTTATGTGGCTATAGAGTGTGGTTCGATTGGTTGTTTACACATGCCTGCTGATGAGGTAATTCTATATTTTACTTCATTGTCACAGCCATTAACTTGTTTTTACAATAGAGGGATCTCTGTCAAACCCTTATATAAAATGCAGTCATGGGGTTGTCACATCATTGGGTTTTGTTGATGTCATGTTTGCCAGGCATCTATATCTTATTTGACATGCCGCTCTTTATTCATGTTGACCATATTATAGCTTGAGATATTGTGGTTCTGCTTCCAACCAATGAGGATTAATTTGCTACTGTGGTTCAATTTCTTCTTATCCTGTTCTGTTAAAGAACTGATTTTTCCTTCTTGTAATTTTTCCTTCTTGATATGCTTATCCTTTTTCCAATAACATGTTTTACAGAATGAACTTTGCCGAATGAAACTGGATCTCTCAATGCTTGATAAGCTGGTTCATGAGTATTGTGTATATAGGGGAATTGTTGATGGTGCTCCCAATTCTCCACCAGGTTAAACTTGAGATAGTAACCATAACTTTAGTTGCTGCAATGACTTCAAATTGCTTATGTGCTATTCTCTTACCAGGTGTCTGTCTGACTGAATCTCCAGATATTGCACATAGTTCGTCCAGAAATTGTTCTTCTCTAAGCATAGAATGTGGAATTAGTAGACTCTCTGATGGAGAAACTTCTGTGAACAATGCTGACACTGGAGGTGCTCGAGAAACTTATGCTGATGCTGCGAGCATGCGAGGAATCGATGACACAAGATTCACATATGAAGTGACTAACAACAATGACGATTGCAGCACCAGTGATGTCAACCATCAGGAAACCTGTTCTAGAAGGTTACGGAGGAGTAGAAATCATCCAACTGGACAAAGGAGACGCAAGAGATGGAGAGGACGGATTGAGAAATTAGAACTTGATACCTCCTTTCCTGAGTTTAATAAACAAGAATCCTTGTGTCCAGCCCTTCCTAGCAGTGAAGATACGCTTAGAGAAGAGCAGGTGAGCTTGATATTACCTGAGTAACTTTCAATCTATGGATGTTTGTCATATAATGATAATTGTTTTCTGTTGACTAGGACTCCAAAATTTGTTCTTCCTTTGAGCAGTTCAACAATATTGGGGATCACAAGTATGAGATTATCCTAGAGATGAGGGAATTAGCAAATAAAGGAATGGCTGCGAAAGTTGTTGAGGAAATAAATGCCATAGATCCTGACTTTTTTACTGAAAATCCTATTCTACTCTTTCAACTGAAACAGGTAATCATTGTGACCAAGTGTTTCTGATAGTAGCAGTATTGTGAAATGTGCAGCTTTTGGGATCTTGACATTCCTATCACCATTCTGATGTCAGATTGAATTTCTTTCACTGGTCAAGGGTGGTGATCATGCTACAGCTCTTAAAGTTGCTTGCAGTCATTTAGGCCCTCTGGCTGCAAGCAATCAAGCTTTGCTGAAGCCTCTAAAGGAAACTTTGTTGGCTTTGCTTAGGCCTAGTGAAGATGTACTTACAAAAGGGATACCCTTGCCTGTCCTTGCAACTTCCCTCCAGGTAAACATTTACTTAGTTTGGCCTAAAGTTGATATCTGCTTTCTGTTTCTTGATTTTCTTCATGTTAGCATTTTAATGCAATTCAGTTGATTAGGAATAAGCATCTGATTCTGGTTCTGTTGGTTGTGCAAGAGGGAGAAAAGAGCAGAGCAAGCTTTTCCACTTTTCTTTCTGATGTCATTTTGAATTAGTATATTGTAGAAGTCTGCTAGGGCCAGTTCAGACCTTTCTGTTGAACTTTGCTCTTGTGAGCTAGATAATTTGTTAGAGTCAACAGAGTTCAAGTGGCTATTATCAGTCCACTGGCTATGGATCCATTATCAGTAAAAGACTGTGCAGGTCTTCTGTGTTCTATTTTTACAGAATTATTTCAGTTTGTTTTCTGAATTGAAGTAAACAGACATGCTGAAGCCATCATGACTTCCAGTTTCACATGACAATCTCGTCCTTGAGAATGGCATTGTATACAAGTTATCTAAGTTCTCTGTTTTGGAAACCTGATAATATGTACGTCAGTTCATTCTCTTTGTTCCAAGGACTTTGTAGTCTGTCTTTGCAACGAGGCTTGCAACAGTTTGTGCTTTTGGAATTTTTGGTTAGGGAAAAGGAGGCTTCTTGGGAGCTTATAACATATGGATACTTCAAGTTGCTCACTGCGTTCATATCTGAGATGTCTCGAATATCAACATTTGTTGAATGTAGTTAGTATACATGTTAGGCACTTGTTCTAGTTTTACTCTTTAAAACTATATGCCCAATGGCCCATCTACTTCCTGGATACCTCCTTTTTCTTTTTTATTGGCAGACAATAAATTCTGGTTTTGGGGTGATAATGCCAATGCGACATGTTGATTGACCACATTGATTGTTCTTGTGGCTTGACTGGCTTATTGTAACCTAGAGAGACGCTCTTCTAAATTTGTGTTACTGGAAGGTTGAGCTTGGTCTAGTCACACTGATTTCTTCCTTGGATTTTGATTCTAAGACCCAAATAGCCAAGTGATTATATAATTAGTTTGGCCAAGGTATAACTTAAAAGTACTTAATTTGCATACATTGTATGCTCTAGGTTTCCATATACGCAGTTTGTAAGGTGTCATTTAATCAAGTGTAGCATTGGTGCTTAGCATTTTAAACATGCTGTGATAGGAATTCATGGGATTGTCTTCTTTGATTTGGATCAATAGTTCAAGTGCTTGAGGAAGTTGAGTCGATACTGGTTTTTGTTTTCAGAGTCATTCTTTGTTGCTTTAGGTTTGAACTTATTTTACCTTTCAAAATATCAAGATTTGACTTGTCCCACTTCCAGTGGATCAAAAGCTAAATAAGTTTTCTGAATTCAGAAAAATTAGTTAGTGAAGTTATAATGCTTCTGTAAAAATAAGTCATCTTTAATATCCATATTCAACTGTTCCTAGTAATATGTCATAAGCGAACACATTGGACACTGCTTTCTTTTTTGAAGGTTAGTAGACATGTTTCACTTTGAGGATTATCTTCTCCTTGGGGGAGATTAACCAACATTGTATTGGTTAATCTCCTCCATTCATTCTCTGCATGAAATGTCAAAATCATATATATATATATATATATTAAAGAAGAATGAATCAGCAGCTGCCATGTACCCTGTTAGGTCAAGTAGATTCATTCTGGAAAAATATTACTCTACCTCTTTCTTTTATTTGAAAGAATGCTGCAACTTAATGCACTCTTTATTCTTATATAGGTTGCGATGGGTAGGAGGCTTGGCATTGAAGAACCACAGCTGATGAAGATAATGAGAACAACACTTCATACTCATACTGAATGGTTTAAGCTTCAGATGTGCAAAGATCGCTTCGAACAACTCCTCAAAATAGATCAGTTGAAGGAAGTTGATGCTTCCATGCATAGTGATACAACGTCCAGGGCTTTTGGAGATGACTGTAATAATGGGTCTTCTCAAGTCACCATATGTTCAAGCAGCAAGATACCAGAAGATGGTAGCAGTCCTCAAGTCTCATCTAGTGAAACTGTTTATGATGAAAATGCAATACTTAAAGTCATGGTGAGTTTTACTGCAGCATTGACCTGTATGTATCTGTAAGACATGATACCTCTTGTTGATTCAAGCATGGTCACGTTTTGGTTATGGCATGGTGACTGTTGTATTTTGTTCTTGGCAGTTCTCTAGTCCTCTGTTGACTCCTGGGAAAAACCAATTCTAGATTCTGTAGGATGCCAGTTCTTCCTGTCTGTCTAATTCTTATATTGATTTTGCATCTTTTGGTTATAACTGCCTTACCTTTCTCTTTTCTAACCCTTCAAACCAGGATTGCCTCCCAGCGCCAACTGTGGATTATGCTGCATTTTCAAACTGTGTAGACGTTTTTCTTTTTCATTTTCCTTTATAACTACCATGTTTAAAGATTTGATATAGCTGTTCAAGATTCACTCTATCCTTGTTTTACCTCATCTTTACCTTCATGTTCAGATCCTTGTTCCAATCATTTTATGCTCATATACGCTCATCAGTGCCTACCACTGGATTTATGGTAGCAAGGCAAGCCTTCTAATGTTCTTTAAGGTCTTCAAGTTGCTTGCCCATATACTTTGAAATCAAGGACAATGTTTATTCATCAAGCATTGTAGTTTGTCTGTTAGAAAGTAAAACATCTTGTTGATCTTTCTTTGTGGATCAGATTTCTATTAGATAGGCATGCATCCACATGTATATGTATGCTTGAATTCATGTAAAAGCAAGATTAACTGGCTTCTCTTATTTGGTTTCTACTGTACTGCATACTAGTTTAAGTAGAACTCTATAATTTATATAAAACCCTGGTAATTTCATGTGGATCTATTTCTTGTCTCCTTGGGTCCAGGAGACATAGTCCCAGATAATGGGGCAATGATTATTCTTGGATAAGATGTATTGTTGCTCGATAATGCCGTTAATCTTCACCTTTTTGTGTTCTTTTTATGTTGTTCCTGTTGATGCCTATACTGTTTCTTGGCTCACGACCTTATACCTAATCTGTTGCAGGAATTCCTGGCTTTGCCAAGGGCTGATGCCATTCATCTTCTCATGCAGTACAATGGGAATGCGGAGACTGTTATTCAACAAATATTTTCATAGCCCGTTATGTAAAACTGCAATACAAACTCTACTACATTGTTTATTCATAAATACATTTGTTTATTCATTTTGTTTCATAGCCTGATAGCCTCTGCTATACTTACAAAGTCTGCTGGTGTGCCCAGAATGTCCATCTGCTCTACCACCACCTTGTATAATTCTTTATTTGTATGAATGTTTCAAAGCTCTGTTCATATACTCTATAAGAATTGCTCAGACTCAATAATTTGTATAATTCTAAACACTGAACGGTACATGTTGGAATCTAGACCATAAGAGTTGCTTCCTTCTCCTGCAGCCAATTTCTCCCCCACGTTGCATTCGCTGATTCACTGGTAATAACATGTTTTGTGGGCAACATTTTATATCGTATGCTGCATACTTTTAAGCCTTTTGTATGGAAGTCTATGATAAGATACTTGGACGGCTACAGGTATTTTTATCTACATGCACCCGCTCCCCGCATGTCACTCGTTTTGTGCACCCTGTGTTTGCCATGCTCGTATTGCTGCATTCAAGATCCCAAAGCCCAAGACATTTCTGGTACTCGGCTGCAGGCTTTAGCCCCTCTTAACTCTCCAGTCCACTGGTTCCTTGCCTGCAACTTCTGCTTTAGTGAAAGGTGGTTTCGAGTTTTTACTCTTTTTCTTTCTTCTTCTTTTTTTTTTTTTTGTCTTTTCTTTTTTCGCATAAATATGCTGGACGAACGCTCGACAACTACAATTCGCCATCCAAAAGAACAGCAGATTGTTGGTTTGTTGGACAGAATTGAAGTTGATTGGTCTTTTGCCAGCACTTTTCCTTTAAAATGCTCCATACTTTAAAAGAAGGCGCTGCCTTATCGAAGACAAAAGGGGGGACTGGATAGGATCCATCAAGACCACCAGCTAATTTAAACCTGCTGTGATTGCATATGGATGTCGTCCTTGCTCATGACATTGGCAATTTTTGCAATTTCATACCAAGGATACAGATAAAGGATTCTTGCTCTCTAATCTCTGCACAGCTTTGTGACCTTCTTTACGCGGATTCCACTGCTGTATGTACTCCGGGGTTGTATGAATTTGCCATCACAACAAGAGGATTGATTCTATATTCTATAAAAGATGGAATTCAAATGATCTCGAATGAGATTAGAGATAGCAAAAGATCAAATGTGGGTTGAATAAGCTATTAGTCATACTTGCCTCGTGCTTACCTCAGGGTGGGGTGGGACCAAGTGGATAGAGTTAAATAAGATGTGTTGGATGGATTGGACTGGATAAAATAATAAAAATCAATTTTTCATATATATATATATATATATATATATATATATATATATAGAATCCCTCTAAATTAAATGATACAAAATTTGCCTGCCTTAATAAAATTTGACAGCATCCATCAGTTCCAGCTAATCAGAGTTACAGTTATTACTGATCATAAAATGGTTCATGCATCCGCATGTGATACTCTTGGACATTGATTGGAAATCTGTACATGTTTCATTTCTATCAGCAGATATCATTTAAAAATAAAAAAAAACAAAAAAAAAACAAAACAAAACAAAAAGAAGGAGAACCGGCATAGGATCGACGTGGGTCTAGCCTCCGGGGGCATCTTATCAAAAAGACGTGCAATGTGGCCTTGGAAACCAAGAACTTGATCGACACGTCTTTGATGGTACCTTGTCCAGTTCTAAACTGACAAATATCAAAAAGGTGTAATATACCTTTTCGGTCCAAAATGGCTTAAAATATTTCTTTTATTTATGGTGAAAAAATATTTCATTTATAGTATGTCAATGTTGTTCAATGGTTTCCATCAAAAAGAAAAAAAAAAAAAAATTTGTGAGATCCAAACTATAAAAAAAAAATAAAATTATCGACTTTTTTTTGCCGACGCTTTTGGAAAGCGTCGGCAGGTTGCGCTGACCTGCCGACGCTTTTAAAAAGCATCGTTTATTAACGACGCTTAAAAGCGTCGTAAATTTTGAACGTGTCAACGCCGACGCTTTTAGCAAAAACGTCGTTAAATAAATAAAATACCGATGCTTGTTAACGATGCTAAAAAACGTCGGTAGGTTCGTTTAATACCCCCCTCCTCCCGTGCCCTAATCTATCTACCGCCGCCCCTTTAATTTCCACCCGTTCCTCCGCCGACCCCGGCCCATCTCCACCGTCGGCACCGCACCCGCCGTCCACGCGCACCCGCCGTCCATGCCTCACCTCCGTCCGCCGCTCCCCTCTGCTGCCGCGTCCGTCGACGCCGCGCCCGCGCGGTCCAAGCCATACGCCGTTCGCCACCCGACCGGCCCTCCTCCTCCTCCTTCCCTTGTTCGGCTGCTCCAAGCTTCCCACCATCCCACTTCGCCATTCGGCCACCCCAAATCGAAGGGAAACAAAGCCTGCTCGGCCGCTCCACAGAAATTTTGTGTGAGGGGTTTCTTTTCATCTGTCCTTTTCTGTTCTTTTTGGTTTTTCTTTTTCTCCTTTTTTAATTTTTATGTTTGTCAGCGTCAGTGATGTTTAACGTCGTTTTGTTATCCTTGCACTTTGATTGCCGGTGAAGAAATTTTGCGGGAAATCATTGACTGAGATGCTTCTTTTATTCTTAATTTTATTTCTCTTGTGCTGTATCTCCGGATTAATGATGCAACCATAATCTGCGTTATGTTTCTGTAACTCCGTTGAAGGATTTGAACATGATGTGTATCTACTGAGATCTGGTAAAATAGCTTTGGTGTTTTCAGCAAAGATATTATTCTAAACATTCTGGGGCATGTTTATGGGTCGCAAGAAAATTTTTGGTTTGTTTCTTATGACAAGTTTCGAGTCCTGAAAGTCCCTTTCTTTTTTAGTTTATTTTTTCAATTGGATCAATGATGCCCGTAGTCCGCGTTATCTTTCCGTAACTTCGTTGAAGGAATTGAAGATGACACCGATCTACCGAGATCTAGTGAGACTATGTAAGGATGCTGATCCATTCTAGAGGTTCATGCATTTTTGTTATTCTTCCAGGTCCAATCCTTTGAGAATACTAACGCTTTTGGATCTTGCTTCCCCCCTTCTGTTTTTACCTATTTTTGGTAATCCTTTTGTTGACTTCACTTATCTAGTTTCTAGCTTGCCTCTTGATTCAATACTAGAGTTTCTTTTCTATTATACCACAACTTGATTTATTTTTATTTGTTTCAGATCAACTCAGCAGTTATCTGTGGTTCCTATTAAACACATCTGTGTAATTGTATGAAAATATGCTTATGCACCCACTGCCTGTTTATTTCACGGTAATATGTGGTAACAAAGAATCTAAGAATTCCTAATATGAATGGAGTGATGATCCATTCATATTGGGGTTTGTGTGAGGGGTTTCTTAGGTTTCGTTGAGGAGAAGGGCCTGAACTTTCCGTCTCCACAGATGTAACGTGATAAATTATTTAACTTTGGACCATCTGTTACTCTGTTCTCACAGCTTAAGCACATATGTACATGCATGAAACCAGGAAATGTATAAAAAGTTCTATCAGTTACATGTTTGCATACATATACATGTACATAGGTATATCACACTGCCCCATTTCCCTGTCAGATTATTATATACATAAACAAATTAACCATAAGTCTGGGATCTAGTTATGAAGATTAGCTCGAAATTTACATATGAAATTCTTGGCAGACCTGAGGCTCTTGTCAACTTCATTAAACAATTTGTTTGTGAATGACTTGAGTTTGGGTCTCAGTTGAATATGCTACTCAAGCTTGGCATGATTATAAAACAGGTGAAGCTTGAGCCAGACTTCACTTCCTCGAGCTTGGCTTGTTTACATCTCTAGCGATCATTTCTTCTCCATGATACTGATGAAATATATACATCCATAATTAGTAGTATTTAGAACTAATTGATGGTGTATTTATTATTATTCTTCGAAAAAAATTGTGACAAGTTCTTTGCATAGTCAGATTATAAACATGTATCTGTCAGATTAGGAAAAGGAATATTCGTGAAGGATCATGAGTCAGGAATCATTAGGCACTGATTTACTACTCATAACAATGCATGTTAAAACTGAATTATATAAGTCCAATTTTGGTTGCTGATATTGAAAGCCCAACCGACATTGACAGTGACTACCAGCTATTTAATTCACTTGGTCCTCTCAATCCCACTCATTATCCATTAACTTGATTTTTTTACCACATCATCATTATTAGGAGAAGATAAGAATCAAATTGAAGTATGTAGTATTGAAATTACTGCATCAACTGTATCATTGACGTCTTATATAGGTGAAAAAAGTTACTGTACTTCAATATATAATGAAGTAAAATGTTCAATGTATATTAATATTTTTACATATATAATGCTTTGATATATGGGATAGGTTTAGGTAAAGTCAACCGATTTGGATTCGATTCGATCAAATCAAAATTGGACAATAAAGATCATACATTAATGATTTAAGCCATTAGATATGATATATTATCTTAAAACTACTTAAACATCGAAAATCATATGATTTGAAGATTCCTAACTTATACATCAAATGATTAAAAAATATATTTAATTTAATTTAGGTTATCCAATTTTTGACTACATAATGCATAGAATAGGACTTTCTAAATCATATAATTTTTTACGTACATACAAATTTGAGATAGTAGATCGCGTCCAACTATTTGAATCATCAATATAGAATCTTCATTATAAAGTTTTGATTTAACTAAACGTAAATCCAGTTACGATCGATCTCTTTCTACTTAAATTTTGTCTCTCTCTCTATATATATTATTTCATAGTTTCATGAATCCTGATTGATTGCTTATCTGACATGTGGCACTCGTTATGTGGCTGGACCCTGATATCGTGTGGCCTACGTTATCCTTATCTTCGTAACTGATGAAGACTAAGCATCTGGATTAAGCTGGGCCAAGTTTCTTTGTCCACTACTCCCCAAGTTAATATCAGGTATTAAATCAAGTTAATTATGAATTAATTTTAAAAAAATTTGCATTGCATAGAAACATAGACCCGTCTTTTGATTAATGTACATATTCTATTGTATCCGTACATTTATTTATTTTTGTACGGATAAAAGAATTATGTACATTGATCAATTGATTGTTCAGTATGGACAGTTTGGAAAATGTGAGTAATTCTATAGGTCATTACCATAATCAAATGGTATGCTGAGGGTTCGGAAAAAATTTCGGATGGTATTTTTCTTTTGTTCTTCCTATACGGAAGAACTAAGAAAAAATACTGTCGAAATTTTTTTTGGCTCTTGTTGCATATCATTTGATTTCTGTAATTGACCTATAAAATTAATGCATTTTCTGAATGGGATAGGACCTTCTTTACCTATTAGTTGATGATAGCAAGCATTTACTATGTAAACTTTATCTAGCTGTTATTTTTTTGGATTTTATGAAATGACTGATATTTTTTACTCATTGCATTAATATAGATTATATAATTTTTTTTATTTTTAGATAAATTGCAAGTTCGGTCATTTTTATCCTACAATGGACAAAAGTTGGATAAATAAACCAAGGAATAGTAAAGAATATTTAGATGGAGTTCATGACTTCATTAAATTTGGTATGGAGAAAAGTAGTTTGAATGGAAAGATTTTATGTCCATGTCGGAAATGTGTAAATAGTTCTTCTTTAGATCCACAAAATGTTGAAGAACATTTGGTATGGAATGGTTTTTTAAGAGGTTATACCGACTGAATTTTTCATGGAGAATCTATGTTGCCATCATCATGTAACCAACCCCTGACTCATTTTGGATCCACTAGCCTAGAAGACAATTCTGCAAGAGATGATGATATAAGGGGTTTGATCACAGATGCTTTTGGATTTGATATTCAAAATTTAGGAGAATCCAGTAGTATACAAGAAACAGTTGGGATGTTTGATGGATGTACGCATACGGAACGTATGCATGTTGAGGAGCCCATACATACATCTAATGATGAGACAGCTCGTTATCACACCTTAATGAAAGATGCAGACGAAGAATTATATCCGGGTTGTACAAAATTTTCTAAGATTTCTTTTCTTGTACATTTATTTCATATAAAATATTTGAATGGATGGTCTGGAAAGAGTTTTACCATGCTGCTCAAGTTATTAAAGGATGCATTTCCAGAAAGCACTCGTTTACCACCATCGTATTATGAAGCCAAGAAAGTAGTAAAAGAATTGGATCTTGGATACGAAAAGATTCATAGTTGTCCGAAAGATTGTATGTTATATCGGGATGAAAACGCTAATCAAGAGTCATGCAATGTATGTGGATCTTCAAGATGGATAACACAAAAAGAAGATTGAGATGATGTACTGAACGAATTGGATGCAACGCGGAGTAAAAAGAAACCGGCCAAGGTATTGCGTTACTTTCCTCTTATACCTAGATTGAAAAGGATTTATGCATCATCAAAAATAGCTTCATCAATGAGATGGCATCATGAAGGACGTACAAAGGATGGAATGTTGAGACATCCAACAGATAGTCTTCAATGGAAAGCATTTGATGATAGGCATCCTGATTTTGCCTCTGATATTCGCAGTGTTAGGTTTGGCTTAGCTTCTGATGGCTTCAATCCATTTCGGACCCTGAGTTCTACCTACAGCACTTGGCCAGTCGTTTTGATACCTTACAATTTGCCACCGTGGATGTGCATGAAACAATCATCACTTATCTTGTCAATGGTTATTCCAGGAGATAAGGGTCCAGGCAATGATATTGATATTTTTCTACAGCCTTTGATAGAGGAATTGAAACAGTTGTGGGAGGGTGTTGATGCATTTGATGCTTCCAACGACCAAACATTTAAACTACGGACAGCTTTGTTATGGACTATTAATGATTTTCCAGCATATGCCAATTTATCTGGCTGGAGTACAAAGGGACGGGTCGCATGTCCTTGTTGTGGAGATTCAACACATTCAATTTGGTTAAAATATGGAGGTAAATTTTGTTACATGGGACATCGTCGATGGTTGGAAGCAAATCATCCGTTTCGATTTCAGAAAGATTTGTTTGATGGTACTATAGAATTGGGATGTGCCCCTATTCCACCTTCTGAAACTGATGTTCATAGACAAATGGATGGCATGAATTACAGCTATGGTAAGCACTCAAAGTCCTCTAAAAAAGGAGGAAGGGATGATGTTGAAAGCTCAGTGCACGAAGGGTTACCAGAGGAAGTCAGTATCAGTACTATAGATGCAGAGGTGTTTCAAGATCCAGACAATTATTTCGAGGATGAAAATGAGGAAGACACACATATAGCATCTACACAACAGCCAAGTAAATATTTATGAAAAAAATGAAGTATCTTTTTTGACTTACCTTATTGGAAACATAATCTTATTCGGCACAATCTTGATGTCATGCATATAGAGAAGAATGTTTGCGATAATTTACTTGGAACATTTTTAAACCTTGATGGAAAGAGCAAAGATAACATGAAGGCACTTCTTGATTTAAAAGAAATGGATATCCGACAGAAACTTCATCCTAAAATGCTTGCTAATGATAGAATTTATGTGCCTCCTGCATGTTACACAATGTCTGCTCGAGAAAAGGATAATTTTTTGGGAGTTTTGAAAAGTATCAAAGTACCCGATGGATATGCATCAAATATTTCACGATGTGTGCATCTAAAGGATCGAAAACTTTCAAATCTTAAAAGTCATGATGGTCACATATTGATGCAAGATATTTTTTCAATAGCTTTAAGATCGTCATTGCCGAAACAAGTTGTTACAATTGTACTTCGATTATCGTCATTCTTTAAGGCATTATGTTCCAAAGTTATTTATCCTCGAGAACTTGATCAGTTAGAATCCGATATTGCAATTACACTTTGCCAGATGAAAAAAAATTTTCCTCCTGGATTTTTCACTATTATGGTACATCTGCTCATTCACCTAGCTTCAGAAGTTAAAGTTGGTGGACCGGTACATTATAGATGGATGTATCCTATTGAGAGGTATTATTACAAACCTTAAATCTTTTGATAATTTTATTAGAAATAACAGCATACTGATATTTTAATAAATATTTAATTCTTGAAGGTATCTTGTGCGTCTTAAAGATTATGTGCGAAATAGAGCCTATCCCGAAGGCTCGATTGCTGAAGCATATATTACAGATGAATGTTTGACATTTTGTTCAAGATATCTTCAAGGTGTAGAGACTATTTTTAGTCGACCTCAACGGCATAATGACTTTGTGGAGAATGCAGAACTGTATAAGTTCTTAACTGCTGGAAAATTCTTGGGAAGAGCTGAAAGTATTGTACTTGATCAAAAATCCTTAGCACAAGCACATCGTTATGTGTTACTTCATAGTGACATAATATTTGACCATCGCAGGTTAGTATATTTAAGGAATGACATCAAAATTTAAATTTTATATTAGATATAATGTTCTAAATGATATATTTATATTTTATGCAGTGAATTTTTAATTTATCAGAGACGAGCCAATCATAACATTCGTCCTAATGCAAGGATTGAACAGCGATGGTTGGTCGAGTTATTCCCCATGTGGCTTTTGAATCAGGTGTGATTTATATTTAATTATGAGATATATTAATTTTTGATACATATTTAATATCAGATAACTCAACTGCACTTCGTCATATCATTTTTTGTTAGGTATCAAAGATGATGGAGACAAATAATTCAGATGAACTAATAGCTCTTGCTCGAGGACCTAACAAGATTGTGAATAGATATAACGGTTTCATAATTAATGGCTTTAAATTTCATACTAGAGAACGGGAGAAATTTAGAAAAACACAGAATAGCAGTGTTATGGTGGAAGCGGATGGAAAATCCTATTATGGTGCACTTAAAGATATCTATGAGTTGGATTATTATGAAAAATTTAAAGTAGTATTGTTTAGATGTGATTGGATAGACATAAACTCACCAAGGGGTTTGAAACAAGATGCAAATGGATTTACACTTGTAAATTTTTCAAGGTTGATACACACTGGTGTGTTATTGAAGGATGACCCATTCATTTTTTCATCTCAAGCTCGTCAAGTATTTTATGTACAAGATGCAAAAGATAAAGATTGGTTTACTGTCATCAAAACAAAACCTAGAGACTTATATGATATGGGAAACCAAGTGGAGGATGATGATGATGACACTTATACACAATGTATGCCCTACAATTTTGTGCCAGCTGATGATTTAAATGCTATGACGACGTTGGTTAGAACAGAATTCGAAGAAAACACTACTGCTTGATTGTTACTGATAATAATTATTTATGATGTATATATTTTGCATTAATTATTATGTTATTTTACTCCATATATTAACTGATTCTACCTTTTATTTATATAAATGCTAGGTGACATCATGCGTCGCAGGGGACGATATGCTGGTGTGCAGTTCCAGTTTTCACAGACAGAGGCCGGTACGTCTTCTTCAGCACAGCAGCCTGAGGCCAGTTCAGCTGCACAGCATTCTGAGCCCTGTCCTTCATCATCAACACAGCACGATCCTCCTGTTCATCAGTCAGATGATGAGATACACGTGCAGGGTATATATTGTCTTTCATGTAATTTTTTTAATTTTATTTTATATATATTTATGATATAGTTACTTTTATGTATTTTTTGCAGACGGATCCAGGAGAGTACGCCCCAGACGCGGACCCACAGTAGTGCGAGATGTGTGGCAGATGCGTGAGGGCGAGAGGATTGTTGTGGAGTACAATCAGCTAGGTCAGCCAATTAAGAAAGCTGCCTGCTTATTGACTTCATTTTTGGGGACTGTTGCTCGGAGGCCTCAGCTATGTCCGTTGGGCTATGCAAAATGGAATGACATGCTTCCAACGTACAAAGTTGAGCTCCTCCGAGTTATAGAGGTAATGAATTGATGTTCATACTGTATATTAATTGTTAATCATTTATATAATTTATTTCATTTAACTTTTTTTTTTATAGAGCAAGTTTGTTCTCCCTCCATCCACTCATGATTTTGTAATGAAGTCTCTCAACCGCAAATGGAAAGAATATAGAGCACAATTGAAGAAGGACTATATGAGACAGGGTATGACAGAGGACGAGATTGCTAGAAATTGTCCTCCTGATGTACTCCCTCATCAGTAGATGGAGTTGGTTCATTATTGGTTCTCCGAGAAGGCACAGGTATATTATCTGTTTATTATCTTTTTTTTCTAAATATTTTATAAAAATATTGATTTTTATTATATATTATATATATAAAAAGTTCTTTACTTTATTTTACAGACTTATTCTGCTATTGGTAGAGCTGCACGAGCAGCTCAGTCTGTTCCTCATACATCGGGATCGAAGAGTTATGCACGACTCCGACAGGAGTTTGTATGTTCCTTAAACTTTCATAATTAACTTTTAATTTTTATGTTGAAATATTTATATAACTAATATCATTATGTATCGTGGACCATGTCTGTATCATGATACTCATATATTTTTTTAAATTATTATAACTATTTGCTTAAAATTAAAATTATTTATGTAGGAGGATGAGCATGGGAGGGAACCCGGACAAGTAGAGTTTTACCGGATGACTCATACTCATCAGGATGGTACTTTTGTTCGAGATGAGTCGAGAGATTTATATGTACGGCATTATTAATATTATATTTTTTGCAATGATTTAAATTTAATTTTGTTAGCTATTAATGTATAACTCTTGTTTTCAAAAAAAATACAGGAGAGGGCTACATCTCTCATTGCAGAGCGTGACGACGAGTCCGCAGCATCTACGTAGCAGAGCCGTATCGAGGCCGAGGTGTTCACAGAGTTGATGGGACCAGAGCGCTACGGCCGAGTGAGGGGTTATGGAGTAGGAGTCACCCCCACTCAGTTATCTGAGGTTAGTAGATATACGCAGCATGCTGCAGCAGATGCTCAGGATTCACGCGTTCGCAGACTCGAGGCGGAGATACAGGAGATTAGACAGAGTCGTGCCGCTGAGATGGAGGAGATGCGACAGAGCCGTGCCGAGATGCAGGCCATGAAGGGACAGATTGATCGCCTTACATCTTTATTAGAGATGTATGGTTCATCTCAAGTAAACACATAATATTAAATATATATTTTTGTATTAATTTAATGATTTATATATTTTTATTTATAGATATGCAAATCATGCTTTTGATATGTTTCTTGTAGGCTCCTGGCACATCAGGCACCCGTCGAGATAGCGGCACGTCACGTGGAGACAACGACGACCATCCGCCTGCAGATTGATATTATTTTATTTTTATTATATTTTTATATTTATTTATATTACTCTTGATTGTAATGGACGATTAGTATTTTTTTTTATTTATATAAAATATTGTCTTTTGGTTTTGTTAAATTTTCTATTTAAGTTTGCTTTTGGTGTGAATGGTGGTGATTGTATAGGTGTGAATGTGGTGATTGTACAAGTTTATATTCGAATAATTGATATAATTTCGTACAGGAATGTATGTATTCTTTTTTTTTTTTTTGTAGATAATACTTGTATTTTTTTTTTCTCTTAAAATCTTTAACGACGCTTATAAGCGTCGTTAAAATTATTTTAACGATGCTTATAAGCGTCGTTAAAGAAAAAAAAGCCGACGCTTCGAAAAGCATCTTGGTAGAGTGGATGACGCGGAGTCATTAACGATGCTAAAAAGCACCGTTAAAATTACATTTTGCGACGCTTTAAAGCATCGTTAAAAATATATTTAACGACGCTTATAAGCGTCGTTAAGACAAGTTTAACGATGCTTATAAGCGCCGTTAATGTTAAATTTAACGACGCTTTAAAGCGTCATTAAAAAATAACGACGCTTTTAAAAAGCGTCGGCGCTTTTCATCTCCACTCTTACATAGTCGACGTTTTGCCGACGCTTTTCGAAGCATCGTAAAGCTAAATAGCGACGCTTTAAAGCGTCGTAAAATAATATTATTAGCGTCGTTAATGACCATTTTTTCTGTAGTGAAGGAACGCTGGTTTAAAGAATGCAGATTTGTTTCAGCGGGTCACAGTGCAATAGGATAAATCATACTTCCTCCAGAAGCACTATACATTCCAAGGATTTGCATTTGTGATACCTTGCTGTTAGCAGCCATATGATGCAATGCACTCTTACAGCATGATACAGGACCATGCTTATTATGTTTTTGCAGAAAATTTAGAATCAATCTTAGCCTTTGATGTGGATTATTATCTCAATGACTTTTACTGTTAAGCTGGATCGACTTAATGTTAATATTTTTAAATTCAATTGGATAGGCTGAACCAACCAAAATATTGTCTCCTTTTTTTTCATAATTTTCAAAAATCTTGCTTGAGTACCTTTATTTTTTTGGGACCATTCATTCATTTTTGGTTTGAGATTTGATAGCTTAGATTGATAGTTTTAACCGGTTGGTTGGTACCGGATATCCATTTGAGATACCGTCAAACAAAATGATTCCGCAACATAATTAAATAAAAACACTGACTTTTAAAATACTTTTGTACTAGGGATGAGAAATGAATTTTCGGTAATATATAAGCCCATTCTAGTCTTATCAATGTAAAGTAGTGGTACCTTACTTTTTTTTTTTTCTAATTATTTTTACATCTGGACAATTATACCATTCAAATATGAACACAATCCAAAAAATTAGAATACAAAATATCGCACGATGTCCATGGGCATATGTCGCTATAGTGCCAAATCCAGTCTCCAGTACTCAGCAACAAATGAGGCAACCTAGTCCATAGCACTATTCGCCTCTCGATAGACATGACGAATAGTTGCTGCAAAGAAATGGCTGAGAGACTCCCAAATGTCATGAAGTAATGAGTAAACTCTAAGCTGCTTCGTGTCCGAGCGAATCCAACCAATGACCGTAGCAGAGTCGTCCTCCACAAAAATCCTCTCAGCTCAAAGCTCCAGATGAGTACGGATGATGCCCGTCCATGCAGCACAAAGCTTAACTCTAGAGACTAACGTCCCCATAAGAGGTGATCCCTCAGCAGCCAACAGCCTACTATCTGGGCTATGAATGATATAATCTGCACCGCCACTATCATTTTTGACACTGCTGTTAAAGTTAATCTTGACAAACCCCAATGGAGAAGGCTCAGAGGAGATGAAACAAACCCGACGGATCACTGCATATGTAGCAAGGGAGCCCCAAGAGGTTGGAGAAGCTAGGGACTATCCAGCAGTATCAAAATAATAGTACTCCTCTGTAAGATGATAGGCCCTCTATAATACCCGACGTGCTAGAACGACTTCATTCTCAAAAATCAGACTGTTTCTAGATAGTCAGATTTGGTAAGTAATGTATGCAAGTTTACCACCCCACTCACTGTCCTGAAATGAGCTCTGACGGATCGCATCAAGGAATGGGGATGGCCAAGACCCATAAGATGCTCCCCATGGCAGGTAGTCCGCCATCCTCTAAATCAAGCATGCCCTTGGGCAGCAGATTAGGGCATGTTCAGTCATCTCATTCTCCAGCCTGCACACCGAATAGACTGTCGGCAGCTCCATGTCACGCTTATTGAGAAGAGATAGGGTTGGAAGTCAATCCCAAGCCACCTTCCAAAGGAAGAGTCCGATCCTCGGATGGACTGCTATTCTCCAGATCTAGGCAGCCTCAAGTCTCTTCTCTAAGATAGGTCAGTACATCTCAACAAGATCCCTAGTAGAGACTCTAGGACAACAGGATCGGCCCCACACTCTCATGTCCTGACTCCGATGGATAGGGATCGAGATAGAGAAGATTCTATCCGCAAGTTGACCTCCAAAGAAATTGGTGACAACCTGAGTCCTCCAGCCTCTGTCATCCTCAATGATCAGCTTGTGAACCCGTCTGTCGTCCCGCAACTCCATACTAATGAAGGTCGGCCAACGTGAGAGAGACAAATCAGAGATCCAGACATCATGGCTCACATCAACTGAAGTCTCATCACTAATCAGCCACCTGACTCTGGCCAGCATAGTAGGAGTGCAAGTACAAATCTCCCCCCAAATAAAGGAGCAGCCGCACCCAATGCTAATCTGAGATCTCTGGCTCCGGCCATCATATCGAGCTCTCATCACTCTACTCCACAAATAGTCAAACTGAGTGAGAAATCAAGCAGTATGTCTGATAATCGTAGTCTCCTTTCTGACCAACAAAAACAGAATCCCGTTCTTCTTCCTTTAATCTATCGTGATGTTATATACCAACTAAAGTTTTTATTTAGCCATCTCTCTCTTATTTTTACTCATATATTTCAAAAAAGTTGAAATATGAAAAAAAAATATTTGACCAATTCCATCGATTACTTAGTTAATTTTAAGCAATTTTTATCAATCCCATCTCCGAATTCAATTATATTTTATTATACTATGAGTGAATATGCATAGAAATTAATATGCAGATATTGATGAACATGTGTAGAAAAATTTTGTTGGGTGCATAACTTGTAGACATTTTATGCAGATAAATGCTTGTTGTTGCATAAATATTTTATACGATATAGAGTTGCATAAAAATTTATATGAAGACGTATAAGAGCTATAGTAAGCACATGCATAGAATTTTTATGTAGATGCAACCCACATGGAATATATTATGTGGACATATGTGAGTAAGCACATAAAATTATTATGAGTAAACATACATAGAAATTAATATGCATAAAAGTATTAAATAATATATGGAGGCACCCACATAAAATTTCTGTACAAATATAAGTCTATGTGGGAATACATGATATTGTTTTAGTCGAAAATAAAATTATAGAGGCACCCATATAGATTTGATCTATCTACACTTACATCCCAAAAATTAAAAAAATATGAATTAGCTACAAGAACTTCAAATTTGTTGCAATATAATCTAGTCATCTACCTCTATTATGAATATTATGCTATATTGATCATCTACTGACTATACTTTTGTAAAATTATAGAAATACCCTTCCTACTAACTTACCAAGGGACTCTCATTTTGGTATGAATTGAATGAGGGTGCTTTGAGATCTGTGCAAATAAATAAATAATAAAAGATAGTACTTTTGAGATCATGTAATTGGATGAATGATAGAGGATAGAATACTTGAAAGTCAGTACAAGTGGATGGATGATACATGATAGAATGTTTTGAGATTTGTGGAGGCAGATGGATGATAAAGGATGAAGTATTTTGAGATCTATGTAAGTAGATGGATGACAATAGATTTTGATATTTGCGTAGGTGGATAGATGATAGAAGGAGTACTTTGAGATTTATGCAAGCATATGAATGATAAAATATAGAGTGTTTTGAGATATATATAAATTAATGGATGATAGCAGATGGAGTACTTTAGCGACCAATGTAAGTAGATGAATAATAGAGGATGGAGTTCTTGGAGATTCATATGGATAGATGAATGATAGAATATATAGTGCTTTGAAATTTATGTGAGCGGATGGATAACATAGCACAAAGAACTTTGAGATCTATATAGGTGAGAATAGATGACATAGAATGAATGCTCTGAGATCTGTATAAATGGATGGATAATAAAGGATGAAATGTTTTGATATTTATGTAGATGGATGAATGATAAAAGATGAAACATTTTGAGATCTATGCAGGTAGATGGATGACAAAGGATAGTGCTTTGAGATCTATATAAATGGTTGGAGAGCGAATGATGGAAGATTTTAAGATCTGTATAGGCAAATAGATGATAGAGGACATAGTGCTTTGAGATATATGTAGGTAGATAAATGAGAAAGAATAGAACACTTTGAGATTTGTATTGGTAGATGGATGACAAAAGATAGAGTATTTTGAGATTTGTGCAGATGGATGAATGATAGAGGATGAAGGACTTTAAGATCTATGTAGCTGGAAGAATGGTATAGGATAGAGTACTTTAAGATCCATGCAAGTGGATGGATGAAAGGATGGAGTTCTTTGAGAATTATGCTAGCGGAATGGATGAGAAATAGAGTGCTTTGTGCAGATGGATGAATCAAAGATGATGAAGCACTTTGAGATCTGATAAATAGATGGATGACATAGAATGGACTGCTTTGATATCTGTGCAAGTCTATAAATAATTAAGATTGGAATGCTTTGAGATCTATGGAATATTTTAAGATCTATGTAAGTAGATGAATCATAAAGGATGGAATACTTCGAGATTATTTGAAAGCCATGATTCGGCCTTTGTGAACCAAGGTTATTTTGATCTTTTTTTTCTACTCCATTAATGGTGTCAGAATTCAAACAGATGGTTAGGCCACATTACAATAAAAATGAAGTTTTGGTGGCTAATACAAACTTTTCAAACTTTTTTTAAGATCAGAGTGTAACTAGCCCAAACTTGAAGGGGTGTCTCTGTTGTGGGGATTAATATTGCACTTTTTGGATGATTCTACTGATTTAGATTCCACTAGATTAGGAGCCAATTTGGTGGACCCGATTTATCCATAGCTCTACTTGTGTGGCATAGTTAGTAATTTTGGCATCATAGGAAGAAGTGGATAGCTGTGATGGATCAGGCTAGACATTTTCGGCGTTAGACTTGATAAAAGAAATGAAAGTCAAAATAAGTTTAGCATCTAACTAGATTAGGTTGGATCTAGATCTTGTACACAAAGTTTTGCAAAATTGGTTATGGATCAAACAAACCTTTGGTTCAGCGCAACCTATTTGCAGCAATATTGCTTTAAAGCCCTCCAAACCTTCTCCCTATGGATCTAAGGGAATTCTTGTGTTGCTGTTGAAAGCTTCAACCAAACCTTTCTCGAACCAATTTTGTTTAATGCATGTCTTTTGCTCCACAACAGGTCCAATAAAGCATTACTGGAGCTAATTGGTGTGCTAATTGGTTCTCTAAATAGACTTGATGGTGTTAGAGCATTTCTTGAATTTTGTCATTTTGCCACCTCTTGTTTTCCACATAGATTGTAGCATGTTAGATTATGTAGATCCATGGTTTTATCGAAGATAAAAGAAGAAAAAGAAGAAGAAGAATCAGTTACTCTTGATATAGCATTATTCAAGATATATACATTAATGTTCTATGTTGGCTACAAATTGTAAGGGCAACATATTGAAAACATTTCTAATTTTTTCATGTTACTTTCACCAAAACAGTTACAATGACTTGTATCATGAAATAAGAGCAATTAGCATATTTTATATTGATATTATAGCAAGAGAAAAAATTCGGCATGCATTTGAAGATGATATCACATGTATTATCATCAAGATTCACAAGAAAGGAAGTTATGCAATCTTTGTTCCTGAATTCAGGAATGTCTATCCTTTCTTGCTATAGTAGAGCCAAAAAGAGAACGGAGTTAACAACCATGTATTACCGAGACTAATATTTCTTTCTCTTTTTATAGAAGCTTGAGTCTAACAATTGCTATTCATTGTTTATACAATATTATTTTTACTTCCATATCAGAATTGCATTTCTTACACCTTGCAAAATCTTATCAAGATGGAGGCAACAATCATGTTTGATCAAAACCGATATTTCTTCTCTTCTTTTTGGACGATTAAGTCTAACAACTACTACTTGATATATCTCGAGGCCAATCCTTGGGGATGGCAATGGGTTTGATTGTGTCAGGATGGATAATATCCATATCTGATGCATAATTAAAAATTTTATATTCGCATATCAATTTCAGATTAGATCAAATAAAGTAAATGACATGGGATGGAGTGGATTTATCTGATATGGGACTCACTAACCTCATCAACAATTTTGTTGGCTCAATATCAAGCTGTATTATAGTAGCAATGTTGCTAATTAATTATATAAATTTTATTTTGAACATTAAAATCATATTTTTTCTATCTTTCAATAATTTATCATCCCTTTATAAGGTTCCTATAATGACGTTGGTAGCCACCCCAAAATCATTATTAAATCGTTATAACAATTAGAATTGCCATATTTATCCTGTATGACATAATTTAAAATTTTTATTATTAAAATATTAGATTTTATAATAATACAATAATTGATAATAATAAAAAATAAAGATATATTTTCCGAATCACCGACCACTTCTTAGGAAAATTAATTTGTAAGTTTGAAAAAGAGAAGCGAAAATATAAATAATAGCCGTATTTGTCTTATAATGAACAGTAATGATATAACGGAGGGATCCGAAACGGTTATAATGACAAATACACCCTTCAAACGCGCGACACGTGGTATTTCCGTTTTGGCAGCTCCCGCGTAACGAAAGCTAGAGGACGTGCTCACCTCAAGAAGGAAAGCTAGAGAACGTAAACTTTTACCGTCCTGCTATAAATATAGCATGCCTCATCCCCAAAAGCTCAAAAGCCTCCACTTCCCGCTTCTTGTTTCTCTTCCCCTCTCTCGAAGCTACGCGTGCGCTTCTCCGTTCTCTCGATCGAACGAAATGGAGGAGGAAATCGGGGGACGCGGAAGTCGAATCGCAGGTGAGTTCCTCCAAACCCTCACTCTTCTCGTTTGATTTCGGATCTCGTTCTTGATTGCGTTTCGTGGAAATATTTCTTCAAAGGATGCCATGATCTCGTTCTTGATCGGATTTCCCATCAGATCTTCCTTGAATTGATTATGTGCTGTGGTCAGACGATCGCTTTCAGAATCTAATCCTTTTCTTTGTCTGTTTTAATTTGCCGTAATTCGAACTGATCTTTCATTCGGCTTCTAACAAACCCTTGTTCGAATACCATGCCAAGGTTTGGTTCTTGAACGTATTTCCCCTCAAATCTTGCTCGTATTATTCGAGTATTTGGTACGATCATGGGGATCACGGTTGATTTTGTTTGCCGTAACGATTTGAGCTAATATATCTTTCGACTCGAACAAACCGTCTTATTTCTTCTTCGAGTTCCATGCCAAGGTCTCGTTCTTTATTGCGTTTCGCTGAAATATTTCTTCAAAGGTTGCTATGTTCTCGTTCTTGATCGGATTCCCAATCAGATCTTTCTTGAATTGATTATCTGCTGTGATCATACGATCCCTTGCAGAATCTAATCTCTGTCTCTTTTAATTTTCCGTAATTCGAACTGATCTTTCATGTGGCTTCTACCAAACCCTTTAATATCTCGTTCGAATACCATGCCAAGATTTGGTCTTTGAACGTATTTCCCCTCAAATCTTTCTCGTATTATTCGAGTACCTGCTACGATCATATGAATCACGGATGGTTTTGTTTGCGGTAACGATTTGATTGTCGTAACGATTATATCTTTCGACCTGGAACCAACCCAATATCTTTCATTGTTGGTTTTGATTGTCGTGATGATTTTAACCAATTGATCTTGTGTTCCATGAAACCCTCGATCAAATTCCGTATTTCTTCCTCGTATTTCTCGTTCTGTGACGCTCGAATATTTCCTGGAGGTGTTTCAACCGGTATTGAACCGACTCCTCCATTATCTCGTTCAAATTCCGAACCTGCTTGCATGTCCCTTCGCGTGTATTTTTCTTGCAGGTCGTTGTCACTATACGGTATCTTGGAAACCCTAAATCTCTGTTGGTCTTTTTTTCACCCCAAATATATCTTTCTTGGTCGTACTTCTCTATGAATCTTGTTTCTATCTCGTTTAAAACCCTCAATCTCTGGTTGATTCTGAGTTGATGGAAATATTTAGAAAAAAACGATTATAAACCTGAACTGCTTGTCAGATCTCAACTGATGACGTACATTTTAATGATTTTAACTCGTTAATTCAAATGGATCATATCTTTGATCTTATTTTTCCGAGCCTCGATCATTTTGTCGATGCTAATTCTTTTTTCCTCTATCTTCTTTTTAAGCACAACCGGAACTCTTTAGTCAAAATTGTACCTTTCAAGGATGGATGCATCCTATTTTGAATTTTATCCTCACATTGATCTTAATTATGTCTCGTATGTGAAAACCTGCCAAGGCAATTACTTGTTATATAGCATTTTGGGCTTTTTATCTTTTTCTTGAATCCACATCTAAAATTTAATTATGATCATATCATCACATTTCCACTAATCAAAACCATAATCTTCTAGCATCAGTGATTTAGATCTCAGTATGAATACAAATGTAATAATGACTTTGAAATCGTCTTAATTCATCAAGAAGCTAATTTGGACATAAGCCTGACATCAAGTGAACAACACAGCTTACTGTAGAAGTGTTTGATCTTGACATTTTGATACATTTTGTATCCTGATTCCTTTCCATTGTATAAACTTGAGTCTGACATGTTAATCACCGGAAAGATGAAAAGGGGCCTGTACAATCTAATAAATTACTAAGACTCTTGTTGATTTCAGTTCCATTCATTATTCCCTTTTCTGTAGTATAACTTAAATTTAAATTTTCAATGGCTTAATGTAATTTCTGCTGTTCTACAAGAGATCATATGTCCAGAATATATGTTTCAGGCCATTCATAGTTTTGAATTCAACCTTATGCGGAGATTTTAAATTTGATTTAAGTCAGCACTGCTGATCTTGTTCTAGTTTTGATTTGAATCTACGTTTCATTTTGCGACATAAGTTTGATCTTAAATCTAAATCTCACTCCTTTTCAGATGCTAATCATGCTTACCTAGATCTTAATCTCAATTAGAACTAGATGCTCCTTCAGTCTGATGATAAACATGATTTTAAGCTCATAATTCAACCTGGACCTAACCTGATCATATCTATTTCCTGAACCAAATCACTTTGACTATGACCAAACTATTTGATCTGCACATATTTTAATATAATTTGGTCCTGTTTTATTTTGTTATCCTAAACTTGAGTCTAACATATTTAACACTCCAACAGTGAGAGGGGGCTTACTATTGATTCATTCATACTAGATTCTGGTTCCACTTATGAGTTATGATCCAAGTTATGATCCCTTTTATGGATCATAACTTTAGTTTCAATTTCAATAGATCTTAGACTTCTTTGGTGTGCCTGTTACTTTTATATGGAACTTGCATAAGATATAATATCTTCCTTAAAAAATAGGAATTATGGTCCTCTTTTTTCTGTAAATTGGATTTGCTTTGTTCATGCTTCTAATCTTAGTCGTTTTTAAACTGTATGCTTTTTCAGTTTTAATCCTAATAAAGACCCCAGTTTTATCCCGTATTATTATCTTTTGCTTGCCAATTGTTTAAGTTGTTTCTTTTAGATTATAGTTTTAATTTCCATTTCATATATGATCTTAACTTCAAATATGTAAAAACTCTCCAGATTATGCTCTTTCACTTTGGTATTATTGTTTCACTACTCTCAAAATATATCTGAGCACATTATAATTCCATAATCAAGTACAGAACCAATTCAATTATTTCATTGTAATCATGACTGGCAATGATTCTTTAAATTTTTGGAATAGGTCCAACATGATGTTGTATCAAATCCATTTGTTCCTCAAACTGACATATGTCTCAAGCACCAAAATTTAATTATCTCATATATTTCAAGTACAGAACCCAATCAATTGTTTCATTTTAATCATGATTGATGATGATTTTTTAAGGACAATGTGCTCTTTTTCATTTTAATTATTCCTGAAACCGACATATACTTCAAGGACAAAAGTTCAGTATAATGTTTTAATCTATTTCATGTGTTGGTCATATTATATATCTTACTTAAATTTGCAAAAGTCAATATGGATTATAAGTTTAAATACAACCAAATTCTCATTTCTCAATTCAATCTTATGAAATCTATGTGAAGACCCTCACATTATCATCTGTATTTATATCTTTGAAGATTTTTATCAAATCTATTATTTAAAATGCGATCACGATCTTATGATAGTAGTTCATTTAGTCGTTAAGATAATTTGGTTATGCCAGTGATGTTGACTAAGTATGGTTGCAATCACTATCATGATAATAAAATCATTTGAGTTCATCGTGACAGTCAATTGCAAAGATTATGAGTGCAATTGTTTATAATTCTGGATTTGCTATAAGCATGATTCTACAGTTATTTAGACCATATAGTGGTTTTGATTGCAATATGATCCCAATTTCATTGCTTGTTATCTTTGATCTTGATATTTGGACTATAATCTAAACCTTGATTTATATGGGGAAGTTTCTCAACCCCTTTAGTTCGCTTGGTTGATCTTGAGACAAAGTCTACTTAGTGGACATTAAATTTAGATAACTCATCATGTTTGAAGATTTAAAGCATGATTTGACCCTATTCCAATCTTATGAATTTGCATGTTGATCTGCATTGCAACTTTGCTCTCCATTTTTAAAATCCCACTACAATCAAAAATTCATTCAAACATGACTTTATTTTTGTTATGTGAATATGCCTATTTTTATAAATCTTATTTGCTTTTGAACTTTTCTTCGTATTGATCTTATATATAATAGTTTAGTTAAGAAATTTTCTTAGATCCAACATCTCATATGAAGTCATAATCTCTATTAAGATTTTAGCCGTCTAGCTTATATGTCTTGTTTATGATATTCTGACATTCATCACTTTAGTATAATACAAACATAATCATGGTTTTAATGTCATCTCAATTGCTTATGAATCGTAATTGCTCCTAATCCTTATGCGAAGGAATTGATCCCAACATTTAACCAGGATTCCAGTCTTGGTTCATTTTTATGATCTTTATTTAGAGTCTTTTTAACACTCAAAGTATCAAACAATGAGTGGAGCATGTCCCAATCTTATAACCTGTTATTTTATCCCTTGATTTTGATTCTAATCATGATCCATTTGTTGGATTGTAACTGAAGTTTCAGACTTTTAAAGCTTATCATAGTCTAAGTCCATATGTTGGTCACTTAAATTCTGAAACTTGAATGTGAATGTTGTTCTACCATAATCAACTGAAATTGTTATAATGATTCATTACCATTTTTAATTTAATACAGTTGTGATTCTGATGTCAGTCATGTTTTAAACCTTACAATAGTTTAGCTTTTAGTTCCATTTTCTTCCAAACTTTATCTCCTATAACTATCTTAAACTATGCAAAATGATTATGTTAAGTACACTTGTCTTGGCTGCAATTTGAGCATTGTTCTTATGTGTGATTTAGTTTCAGTATTATTTAAAGACAGTGAAATATTTTGTTATTTAATTTTGTTTATCATTGGTTATGATTATTTTCAAGTTTCCTCTTACCATCATGATGTGATGTGTCGAATATAATTCCATCTTTTGGTTGACCTCTATGTCAAGGACAATAAATTGAATGATCCATCCACCTACAAGGGTTAATGTGCGATCGGATCTCGGTTCAATTTTGATTTGAATCTCTGGGTCATTTAGTATCGTAACTTTGACCTTTAAAGCTATACCCCATTTACATTGTTGATGATAATTTTGCATACTCAAATCTTAATCTCAAGTATAATAAAAAAACTTTAAATAACTGCAATTATTTGTACACAGGTGGTTTTTGATCTAGTTTTAATTTTTCCTCACATTGACTTATTGTTATAGCCCATGTAAAGACCCTCCTCGAGAAGCTATTAGGATCTTTTTGGATTTTTATTGAGTTCATTCAAACACCCTCATGGTGTTACTATAAGCTTTATATATCATGACCATAGTCTCCTTATTTTCATGATTTTAGAATCATCTTATTCAAGGATTTAAGACTCTAGCATACAGTCCTTGAATTTGCTAAATATATAGAGGGGAAGATAGAATTCAGGCAGGAGGGGTAGGAGATCTGCTATTAAGATTGGGAAGTAGTGAAGGGAGATTGGAGTAGATGGAACAATGAGAGAGGGAGTGGAGGGGGAGCTTGATCTAAGTGGGAAGGAGAAGGAAGGAGATGATCAAAGGGAAGAGGAAGGAGATGATTGAAGGAAAAAGAGGATAAGGGAGGTGGTCTAGTTGAGGCTATGCAAGCCTTGGTGGGGATTAACCAACAACAAGGATTCACCAACAAAGGTTGGCTTGGGATATCCTGATTTGGATTCCACTTACCTATGGGAAGAGGTGATGGAAGGCGTTGGTGCTGGTGGAGAAGGGGGGATGCTAGGGCTGAAGTGGTGGTTAAGGATGATGAAGAGATTGGCAATCATGTCTCGAGACCAAGTGATGAGATGTTGGTGGCTTATTTGATGAAGAATGCTGATGAAGGAATGTCACTGTTGGTTGCTATTAGGCAAGTAGATTTTTAATCACTTCCTTACAGTTATCTTAACTATACCAAATGGTTTGTTCTGTTTTAGTGATAACTTAGGCCTTTATTTTGTAATTTTCAAGATTATGCTCTCTTAATTTTGGTAGTATTTTGTAGATGCTCATATCATATGAGATCACCTTATGGTTTTATGGTCAAGTACATGACCATTCAATTGTTTGATTTGAATGATACGATTTCTTTAGTTTGTACCATAAACTGTCATGGCTTTGGTACCAAATTTGTTTTGATCTTGAATCTAACCACTATATCAACTATATTATATTTTAATAGTTTAAGTATGGGTGATGATTCAAGGCAAGATTGAATCTCATTCCTGTGTCTATCCCGGTTCAATGTAAACTATATGCTGGTCTAGATTGTAACCTTGTGATCATTCTAAAGGGAGGGAGAGGGATGAGATGATCCAAGGAGGAAAGGAGGAGGGTTTTGTGTGTGTTGGGGGGGGGGGGAGGGAGGAGATGATTGGGGAAGGGAGGAGGAGGAAGGAGATGATCTATTTAGTTTGTTCTATAGATCCACAAAGATTGTTTTGATCTCGAGTATGATCTCTCTATCAAGTATATTACAATTTAATTACTCATCCATCTGTGACCTTTCAAAGTAAGATTTCAATCTCATTCTAGCGTCTATCCCACTTCAATGTTGATCTAAAATTGTAATTTCTGTAGATCACGGACTTGATATCAAATGAAAATTCTGACCTTACTGTTGATGTTAATCTTGATTGCTTGGAACTTAATGTCAAGTAAAGGCAATAAGTGTTTGCTAAGGATCAGAAGGATGGAAAGGAGGGGAAGGAGGGCCTGGCTAATAGTTTGCTAGAGCTGGCCGATCATGTGTCCCAGCCCATCTAAAATTCAATAAACCATAATTTTTATTGTTCTTGCATTTTGAGGCCATATGTTTATGTGATAAATTCACTAAGTCATGTGCCGAAAGCTACATTGCTTGTGCTCACTAAGTCACGTGCTGAATGATAGGTTACCTGTGCCCTAAGCTTGAATAATTTCGCAAGCAAAACCCCGATATTACCTTTTTAATTTAAACTATACAAGCTACTGATTGCATCATTCACATTTCTTTTTCTATTCATGAAGAACAAATAATTAGCTTCTCCAAACCATCCAGCTCAATGAAATGAAATTGTAGTGAAATGCAATGCTGCAGGGACTTAGAAAACATGTCATAGAGAAATTTACAGAGCTAAAAAAAATTATTACTGAATGAGATGCATTACGATTTACAACAAAAATTTGAAAATGAAATCTAGAGAAAGCCTTGCAAGAATTCATTTAGAGTGAGAGATAGTAGAAATATGGGATGGAGGGTAGTAGTCAAGGCAAAGATAGTGAAGTAGTCAAGGCAAGTCAGTTGTGGAAGAAACAAATGACCAAGAGAGTGATGGTGAGCTTGATCAAAAGGAGAGGGAGGAGGAGGAGAATGAAGGAGATGATCATAGGAGAGAAGAGGAAGGTGATGATTTGGGAAATAGATTGTCTGGTTGAGGCTGTACAGTTCTTGGTGGGACTCAGCCAACAACCCATGGGTCGCTAAAAGCAAATATTGTCCTTGTATTTTAGTTTGTATTCCACATTACTTGTGGGAAGAGGAAATTGGAGAAATTGGGTCATGTGGAGAAAGGACCACTGCCCCTAGAGTAGTAGTTGGGATTGGTGGATAAAAGGATGCAGTTATATTTTTAAACCAAGTGATGAGGCTCTGGTGGCTTATTTGAGGCAGAAGGTTGATGGAGTACTGCCGGTGCCAACTACCATTAAGAAATTGATTTTGATTTTTTTAAAAAAATCAAAATTATGTATACCAAGTGATTTGTTCTCTTTTGTTGATCTTGACTTTTTATATTGATCTTTTAGTTTCAATAGTATCTTTGTGATGATTTTCCAAAATACGCTGTCTTAATCATAGTAATATTTGGTAATGGGTTGTATCATATCAGATTGCATTATGAATTTTATAATCAAGTACATGACAATTCAATATTTTGTTTTTAATCAATATCGGCATGATTTCTTTAGTTTGTGCCATAGATCCATCATGGTCTTAGTGTCAAATCTATGCTATTCTTGAATTTACATTTGATATCATGATTGGTACTCCCAAGTTGAAGTCTCATTGGTATGAAATTTCTATCATGGCTGTCAATTATTTCAGGTTTCATATGTTGAAAATCGTTAATTTTGAGAGTGCCACATAATAGATATGCTTGGTTTAAAGTTTCATAAAACTGACAAATTATGTTTGGTGATTTTCATAGCTGATTCTTAATATATAAGGTTTCGGTTGAATTTTTTCCCCATTTGCCAAGTGTATCACAACTTGTACCCTTCAGTCTGGAGGTCATTATGGCTGATACACCATTTATAGAGTATCATATTCTAGAACCCTTTGATTAGATGAGTACCATTGTTGATATTGCATAAACTGAAACATTGTCAATCCATTGAATATCATAGCTGGCAATTGTTTAGAGTTAAGCCCTGCAGATTTTGGTACCATAGGTGATACTTTTAATCAAAGTACCATCATTAAACTTGCATAATTTTAGGAGTTTTATGACTGATACTCCTTACTTAAAGTTCTATAAACCGAAACTTTGTTTTTAAGAAAAGCAAAAAACTTCATCAGCTTAAGGAATATCATAGCTGGTTCTCCATATTTAGAGTTTCACATGCTTGAAGTTCAGGAGTAACATGGATTATACTTTTGAATATGAGTTTTGTGGTATTGAAATTTTTTGTCTTTGACAATATCATTACCAGTACTCTATTGGAAAAGTTTCATAAATTTAAAAGTCCACCAAGATATGGTGTGTATCATAGCTGATCCTGTGATTGTCTATATATAGAGTTTCATATTTCATATACTGAAACTCTTCGGTTGTAAGACTCTTCACATTTAATACTCTTGAATAAGATTCTGTGAAATTGATGCTTTATCAGTCTTTTTTATGATCATAATGACTGATGCACTATATATCAAGTTTCATGTTACTTGAGCCTTTCCCCTTACATTAAAATATTAATTCGGTTAAAATTCATTTCACCAATAAAGACTGTTTATCACCGAACCTAAATCAGTTTATTAGTGCATCGTGATATTTCAAAGAACCTAGAAGGCTATTGTTTTAGGTTATATGGGATTCATAAAGTTGCGTCTCTAGTCAAGCTGTTACACATTTGGACAAAGGGCGGATGTATATTGCAGACGGCTTAATCACTTCTGCTTCATTCATATATTTTCATCAAGTACCCCACCTGCTCAATGGTTTATAACATCAATTTCAAATACTAATATTCATCAAATATGACTCCGGATAGGATGAAACTCATTTATCATAAACTACAAAAAAATATGATAATAATATTTTGTATTGGACTTATCTAATTATGGTTCTAATATACTCATGTTTTAAACTTTATGATAGTTCATTTTTTCTCACACAATCATCAAATATTTCTGTAATCAGAAGAAGTTCTGGCATCTGATTATCTTAAATCTGGATGCATGAACTATAACTAAATCATGATTCCTCGTATCATCTTAATTGTGGTAATGAAATACTATTTGAAGTTTCTCTAAGTTTTTTCAATCTTTTAGCAAAATTATGCAATGACTGATTTTGTGAGGGCACATTACACTTTTAGGTCATCCACATATTCATCTAATTATTTGATTTTGATCGTTATTGGTCATGACTTTTATATTTATGTTCAGTATGATGTATTTATCAAATCCATTATGTTCTTAGATTTGAATTCCTTTAGATACAATTTATCTCAACATGTCTGACTTTGAGGCACTAAAGCATGGTTTCAAATTTTCACTCATTCATTTTGATCCCACTCCCGTCTCAATGTCAACCTATAGGATCATAAATTCTTGTCAAATAATTCTATTGCTTGTAGAGATGAGGTGGGTGGCAGAGTCATGCGCTTATAGAGAATGTTTGAAGTGACGACAAAGTCAAAGGGGGAATTTGGGACTGGATCAAGGTGGGCTTGATCTAATAGAGCTTGGCGTGCTAGGGGGCAAGGATTTAGGTCCTAATAGGAAGTCCCCTGGAATACTGGGATCGGGTATTATCCTATAAGTTGGGACAAGACCGTCTTGCAAGCGTCCCAGCATCCCAATCGGGATGTCTTGGAATATCCCGTCTCAAGTGTCAGGACGGGATGGGATGGCGGCGTATCCCATTCCATGAAAAAAATTAGAACACCCCACGGGATTTAAAACCTTGCTTGGGGACTTCAAAGTGGCAAGGTGGTGGTCGTAAGGATCATTGTGCAGAGCAGGCATGGTAGGGATGATTTAGTGAGGTTGATGTCCAGGCTAAGGTTGGTGGTGCTGCAATTAGAGTTGAGCTCAAAGGTTTGCTTGTAAAAGGAATGATTGATTTGGGCTTATTATTTTAGGGTCCTTAGAAGGGGTGGGAGAGCAATGAAGCAAACAAAGAATGTGCCTTTTGCTATTGCTTTTGTGAGATCCAAGCATGTGGTACTTGTTCAAGCCATTTCGTTAGAGATCAATTATGAGGAAGGAGGAATAGACAATGGTGAGCAAGCAAATAGTACCAAGCAAACAACTATTAAGATTTATTCATGAGAGAGAAGGGGCAATGTCATGAGTGGTGATAAAAGATGGGTAATCATAAATTAATATTTTCTTAAAAATTTTTTTATGCTCTTTAAGGGCATGTTTCATTTGTTTTCTCAAACTGAATTTCATTGCTTTAGAAACAGTTAAATTGCTTTGGTGATCTCATCTTCCATAGTTAAATGAAACAAGGTTGGTCCTTAATCATCATATGATAACCAACTTAGGAGATAGGGGTTAATTTTCTTTAAAGTCCAATCTAGTGATGTCCAAGATTTTGCTTCATGATATTCATCCGTATTCAATTACAGTGATTATGTTCTTAAAATCATTTCAGTTTTGTGACGAACCTGGTTTCACTTTAACCCTTATCCAATACTAGTTAGATCATATATTGTGTTAGTATCTGAGATGTATTTTTTTAACTATGTTTCTAGTATGTATTCCTCCTTAATGATATGGAGACCAAGTTGTTGAACATTTGGACAATGAGAGTAACTTTCAAACTCATAACATTCTTTTGGTTCACACATATATCAACTTTGATACCATTCTCCATCTCGCTCACCAGGTTATAACTTCAATTGAATTCCTTGTGTTCATTGATATGTAGCTTTGGTGCAAAAATATGGCTTAGATAGGTACTACATGCATTAGATCTCACAAAAACACTAGCAAAAGGCACATTCTTTGCTTGCGTTGCTCTCCTACTCCTTCTAATGATCCTAAAATCATATGCCCAAATCATTCATTCCTCACAAGCACACCTAGCACGCCTTTGAGTGGAGCTGTAATTGCAGCACCACCAACCTTAACCTTGACATCGACTTATCCCTACCATGCTCATGCTGCACAATGATCTTTACTACAACCACCTTGCAACCTTGATGCCCCTAAATGTGCAAATGGGTCGGGTCGGATCGGGTCATGAGTGACCCAAATCCGACTCAATTTTTTGATTGGGTCCTAATGTTGGACCCAGACCCAATCCAATTGAAAATCGGATCGGATTAGGTCATGTCCATGATTAAAAAGTCTGTCCCATTGGATCATTTGGGTCAGATCGGATCCATGTATAATCCAGTCTCAATCTGAAAAATTTGGATCTGATTCGGGCCCAAATTCTAGTCGGACTTGGTTTGTATGATAAACCAACATATGCTTAGTTTATGACAAAAAAAAATAAACATTACTTTGCCTTGACTATTAATTTATAAGTAATTTCTCAAATTCTCATAGTCAAGTGGAGTAAAATATATAAAAAATAATAATGCTACAATAGCATTTAGAATTCTAATCCCGCTCTATTTGCTCTATAGCTTACAAATTGGATTCAATACCGAATTTAGATTTGGTCGGGTTGGATCGGGTCTGGTCCTAATTCAGTAAACCTAGACCTGATTCGGAATATTGAACGGGTCCAATTTTAGAGTCCGACCCGGCCTCGTGGGTCTTTTAAAATGGGTTGGATCGAGTCTAAGCGGGTCAGATTGGGTCGGGTCACGGGTCAACCTGACCCATTTGTAGCCTTAGATGCCCCCAAGCATGACCAGCTCTATTAGATCAAGCCAACCCTGATCCAGTTTCGAATTCTTCTTTAGACTTTGTCGTCACTTCAAACATTCTCTATAAGCATGACTTTGGCACCCACCTCATCTCTATAATCAAATGGAATTATTTGACAAGAATTTGAGATCCTAGTTGTGATCCAACATGAAATGCTGGTTGACATGGAGATCGGAGTGAGATCAAAATGAATGAGATTGGAATCATGCTTTAGTGCCTCAAAGCTGGGCATGTTGTTGAGATAACTTATATATAAAGGAGAGTTTAGACCCAAGATCAAAATGGATTTGATAAATCCATCATACTAAACATAAATATAAAAGTTATGATCAATAATGATCAAAATCAAATAATTAGATGAATATGTGGATGACATAAAAGTGTAATATGCTCTCACAAAATCAGAGTCGTTGCATAATTTTGCCAAAAGATAGAAAAATTTAGAAAAACTTCAAATAGTATTTCATTGCCACAATTAAAATGATATGAAGAATTAAGATTCATTTACAATTCATGCATCTAGATTTAAGATAATCAGATGCCAGAGCTTCCTATGATTACAGAAATATTTGATGAACGTGAGAGTATTTTACAATAAATTCTAGAAATCATACAAGAACATGTTATCATCTTGGACTTGCTCTTATGATTCTAGTGCTAATTATGTTTCTTACTTTATGATCGATATTTTTTTCTCAGCCCATCATTAAATATTTATTGTCATGATCAGCTGCGTAGCCATCTAATTTTTTGATTTTAATCAAGATTGGTTATGATCTTTTAGGTTGTATCAAATTATCAATACTCCACCATGCCCATTTTACTTTTGATCTTTGATAATATATCGTGCTATGAAAATTTAGCATGAAATCAATCTTATTCTATTGTTGATCCAAATCCAATCTTGATTGAAGTTGCATCTCAATGTAGATCATAACTTCAACCTCAAATTCTTATTCTATAACATTGTTGATGCTAATCTTGCTGGCCTACATCTTAATCTAAATATGGCAAAAATGTTTCAGTCAGTTATGCATACACATGGATCTTCATCTAGTTGTTGTGCTGTCATAAGATCAATGTGAAGAGCTTATCAAACTGTCAACACTTAAATATCCTGGTTTTGTTCTTAGATCCATCATCTAGAACGCAACCTAGAGTTTTGGAAAAATCTTGGGATAGCTAATTCTGGGCCTGTAGCTTGTCTGTCATCTAATTATATGGCTAGTTGATCAAATTTATTCCTGGTCACCAAATCTTGCTGGCTATTTGTTTTTAATCCATGGGTTTTGAATATAAAAAGGCTTTAGTTTATGTTCATAAAACATGCATTAGTGTGCATAAGACAAGGCACAAGTGTGTACAAATTTCTACTAGAGAGTAAAAGTGAAACAAAAATATGTCAAGGGCCTCAAGGCCCTAATCATTAAACAGAATCCACACTAGAGATTGGGAGTTATTGTGCTCTGAAAGCTATTATTCATGATCATAATGTCCTTGCTTCATGATTTTCATTATAATTTTCTTATCATGACTATAATCATGATCTTGAGCTCATCTTAGTTTTTAAAGAACCTTGCTTTATGTTAATCCTTACCCCAAGCTAATTGGATCATCTATCACATCGTTATTTGAGGATGAAAATTTGTTTGTGATTTTGGTTGACTCCTTCAATGATCTATAGTGTAATTTGTTACACAATTGGACAAAGGGTGGATGTATACTGCGAACTTCTTTCTCACTTTTGCTTCATTCATATATTCTGATCAAGTTCTCCACCCCTCTCAATGATTTTTAACTTCAACTTCAAATTCTAGTATTCATCAAATGTGACTCTGTTTGGGATAAGACTCGTTTGTAATAACCTACAAAAATCATAATGATAATTCTTTGTGTTGGACCTCTCTAATCATGACTCTAATGTACTCAAGGTTTAAACCTTATAATAGTTTGCTTTTACTCTCAGTCATCAAATATTTCTATAATCATAAGAAGAAGCTCCAGCATATGATTATCTTAAATCTAGATGCATGAATTGTAACTTGAATCTTGTTTCTTTGTATCATCTAAATTGTGGTAATGAAATACTAATTGAAGTTTTCTTCAAATTTTTCTATGTTTTCATAAAATTATGCAACTACTCTGATTTTGTGAGAGCACATTACACTTTTATGTCATCTACACATTTGTCTGATTATTTAATTTTGATCATGTTTGGTCATGACTTTAATATTTACGTTCGGTATGATGTATTTATCAAGTTCTTTCTAATCTTAGATTTGAAGTCTATACAATTTTTATTTTAACATGTCTGGCTTTGAGGCACTAAAGCATGGCTTCAATCTCATTTGTTTTGATCCCACTCTAGTCTTGATCTCCACTTGCATTTCAATTTGGATCGCCACTTGGATTTCAAATTCTTGCCAAATCATTCTGTTGATTGTAGAGCTAATGTGACTGGCAGAGTCATCCATGAATGGTATGGTAGAAGTGATGACGGCGTCAAAGAGGGAATTGAGGACTAGACTAGGGTGGGCTTGATCTAATAGAGCTGGGCATGCTTGGGGGCATCAAGGTGGCAGGGTGGTTGCAGTAAGGATCATTCTGGAGCATGTGCATGGTAGGGATGATTCAGTAAGGTTGATGTCAAAGCTAAGGTTGGTGGTGCTGTAATTAAAGCTGAGCTCAAAGATGTGCTTGTAAGAGTAACCTGGTTATCTGAATAAAGTTATAATCATAATCCTAATATTGAACTCATCTTAGATCATAGTGAACCTGGTTTATTCTTAATTCTTACCCAATACTAATTGCATTACCAATCACATTAGTGTTTGATTTTGGAACTCAAACCATGATTCTTCTAATGATTCCTTTTTGTGAACTTTATCTAATTTGTTATACATCTGGTTCATTCATACACTATTTTGCTTCCATTCCCTATCCCTCTCTGTGTGTTGTAACCTCACGTTTAAATTCTAGTCTTCGTTGTTAATAAGTTGCTTATTTTAGCAGGAAAATCTTTATGATCTGATTTCTATCATAAATTATGGAAATCATGATATTGATTCTTTATCATCTTGGAATTGCTCGTATCATTACTTTTATGTTAATCATCATTTGGACAGTTTGACAGTTAATTTTTAACTCGATTGTCATCAAATATTTATCCTCCAGAATTATTAAATGCTCTACCATGAGAGCATCTTAAAGTCAGATGTTTGAACTATGACTTGAACTTTGAGATTATGTATCATATAAGTGCTGGTAATATAATATTATGAAAATGACTTTCTAAAACTTGCTCTCTTAATTCAACAAAATTATGTAAATGCTCTCTGATTTTGGGGGAACAAAGTTGTAATCATGATCGTCCAGACAACAGTCTGATTATTTAATTTTGATCATGTCTGCTTCAAATGCAATTAGTTTTAATTATCCATCCTTCCTTGGGGATTCTAGTGTCCATCCCATTCCAGTCTTGATTTCAAGTTGCATCTCAATCTGGATTTTAACTTTAAACTCGATTTATTTCCCCAATAATTTTATTGATGCTAATCTTGCTTACCTAGATCTTAATATCAAATACAATCGAAAACTCAAATTATTTAGGGTCTGTTTGGCATCATTGTTGTTTTTGTGTTTTTTCTCTACAGATCAGTGACATACATACCATGTGGGAATTGATGTTGAAGATAGCATTTGCACAAAACTTCGACTGTTTCACTATTTTTTGAAAGAAATAAAATCTTTGCTTTTATCAGCTCTAAAGATTTGAAAACAATTTTAAAAGACAAAAAATTTCATCATACATTTTTGTTCAGTCAAGTTCATTTTCTTCTTTGGTTTTTGAAATCAAGAAGAGAACAAAAAGCAATACCAAACAAGCCCTTAGATTTCATATATAGATTAAACTTGGTTCTAATATGAATTGTGATCTCAAATTGGTTTGATCATATGTTCTATGTTGCCCTTATCATACAATCAACTATTATTTAATCATCTCGACTCCTTTTTTCTGGATCCATTATTTGAAATGCAATCATAACTTTCTTATAATGTTGAACAAATTACTGTCTCCTAGCTGACAGTCATTGAATAATCATGGTCCTCTGATCAAATTTATTCATGTTTATTCAATTTGGATGTCTGTTTAGTTTTTTATCCAGTTGTCCAAAAAGAGCTTACGTGTGTAT